>NC_057795.1:203469174-203526313 GCF_018294505.1 Triticum aestivum
GGCCGCCCCGCCGGCGCAGCCCCAGCCGCGGCCCCGCACCGCCCCGCGCCCCCGAGCTGGCGCCCCTCCGCCGGCCGAGCCTTCCGGCCCGCAGGAGCCGCCGCCTACCGCCGGACCCGCGTCGTCCCGCGCCTCCGCCGCAACTCCGGCGAGATCTCCGGCCATATCCGTCGCCGCATCACAAACCGTGCAGATCGAAGGTTGACCCCGAATCCACTAAGTCCCAGATCTGCAGTAATTTTCATGCCATGTTCATCGCATTGTATCTCTGCATCCGTAGCTCCGTTTTGTGCGTGTAATATGTCAAATTGTTCGTCTCAACGAGTACATCATTTAATTCCATTGCATCATATTCATTTGAGGTCATATTGATGCCTGAATCATCGTTGCAAGAGTGCTTCATGATGTTAATCTGCTGAAACTGTAATTACTTGCTCTTTTGTCATTTTTGCCATGATTGATGTGTGAATCCTATGAGGTTGATGTCTACATGTGTTTTGATCTATGCTATGTCTTCTTTACAGAGGTTCTAACCATGTATTTTTGTGATCAATGTGGTGACTAGCACAAGCATGCAAACTAGGCTTCGTGATGTTGCTGTTTTAGTCCCTGTTCTGCTGTTATTTTGATGCCATGTAAACTTGATGCTACAGAGAGATCCATGCATATTTTGAGATACTTCAGTAAGGATGTTTTGAACATATGGTTATGCTCTAGCCATTCATGCCCCTGGTTGAAATTATGGAGTAGTCTAGCATGTCATTTTCGTGCTCTACTTTTGCTTCAAAATGTTTCCTAGCAGATTTGTTACTTGTTATTCAATTTGGCCAAGGTTGTTGTAGTTGATCTTTGCATGCTATGAACTTGTTCTTCCCTTGGTTTGTTTCATAAACATGTCTTCTTGCTGATGCTATGCTTATCTTGTCATGCAATGACTTGTGGTGAGTGAATCGAGCTTGTTAAGTAGTGTACTCGCTGTTGCTGTTTTGCTAGGCTGAATCTGTTATTTCGTGATGCTATGTAAACATGTTGCTACTAGTCATTCTATGCATAATCTGGAGATTTTCACTAAATATGTTTTGATCTACATGTCATCCTCTAACCATCCATGCCCCTGGTTGCATTTATAGCTTGTTGTAGCTTGTTGTTTCCTTGCTCCAAAGTTGCTTCATAATGTTTCTGTCAGCCTGTTAACATTAAGTTCAGTTGTTTCCATGATTGTTGCTAGTGTTCCATGCACCCTATGACCTTACTATTGCCATGCTTAGCTTCACAAACATGACTTCTTACTGTTGGGTGCCTTGCCATGCCATGTAATGCTCTGTAGTGAGTGGCACAAGCTCACAAACATGCCTTCATAATTCTGTTTCTGCCATGTTTGAATCTGTATTATAACTTGCTATGTTTACGTGGGTGCCATCATATTTTCTGATCCTTTTTGGCTCATGGTCAGTAAGGTACTTTTGATCTATGCAATTAGTAGATTCATGCCATACCTTTGTTTGCCATGATAAGTTCATGTAACATGTTGTTTGATAGCTCTAAACATTGCAACCTGATGTTATTTTCTGCAAAGTCTGAATTGTTATTACTTGCAATCTTACCATGTGTGTTTGAGCATGTTCTAGTGATTTCTGGAGATAGCTCAATGTTCATGTTTTGTAATGCTTTACCTGTACATCATGCCCATGCCTTTTGTTATTATGTTGAGGTGATGTAGCATGTTGTTTTGATGCTCGCAATATGCCTAGTTGTTGTTTTGGACAGATTGTTGCTATAGCTTGTATAGAGTGTGTGTGTTGAACCGTTGCTCCGTTTTGAGTGTGCTCTATATGAAACTTGCTTAGTTTTGCATGTAGTTTCATATTATCATGTTGCACCCATGTTTTGAGGTGTTTGCTTGATGTTTGGGTGTATTTTGCATCAATGCCATGTTAAACTTGTGTTGCTCATATCTTCTAGGCCGTAGCTCCGAACTAAATGAACTTTATATGTAACTTGACTAGAATCTCGTGTAGATCATCTTGGTGCATCTTAACTTGCTGTTTAACAACTTGAACATAAGGTTTATTCAGATCTGGACCAACTTCGAAATTTGCATATGAGGACTTACCGGAATTGTTATATGTTGTTCCCGGCCTCATTTAAACTTGCCTTGATGTGTTGCTCTTGTTTGCATCATCTCTTGCCATGAGTAGCTTCATGTAGCTTTGTCATGCATCATGCTTGTTGTGCATCATGTCTTGTTCTTGTGTGGTGTGTTTACCATGTTGTGTGCTTCTTCTCGATAGTTCCCGTATCGTTGCGATCCTGAGGATTCGTTCGTCTACGCTTGGTTCGGCTTCATCCGTTCGTCTTCTTCATGGACTCGTTCTTCTTCCTTGCGGGATTTTAGGCAAGATGACCGCTACCCTGGATCTCACTACTATCATTGCTATGCTAGTTGCTTCGTTCTATCGCTATGCTGCGTTACCTATCTTTTGCTCATCAAGCCTCCCATATTGCCATGAACCTCTAACCTTTGACACCTTTCCTATGCAAACCGTTGCTTGGCTATGTTACCGCTTTTGCTCAGCACCTCTTATAGCATTGCTAGTTGCAGGTGAAGTTGAAGATTTCTCCATGGTGGACAGGATTTTGATTGGGATATCACAATATCTCTTATATTATTAATGCATCTATATACTTGGTAAAGGGTGGAAGACTCGGCCTTATGCCTGGTGTTTTGTTCCACTGTTGCCGCCCTAGTTTCCGTCATACCGGTGTTATGTTCCCGGAATTTGCGTTCCTTACGCGGTCGGGTGATTTATGGGACCCCCTTGACAGTTCGCTTTGAATAAAACTCCTCCAGTAAGGCCCAACCTTGGTTTTACCATTTGCCTCACCACCACCTTTACCTTTCCCTTGGGTCGGCCAACCCGAGGGTCATCTTTATTTTAGCCCCCCCCCGGGCCAGTGCTTGTCTAAGTGTTGGTCCGTACTGAGCTGCCTGTGGGGCCACCTCGGGGCAACTTGAGGGTTGGTTTTACTCGTAGCTAGTCTCATCCGGTGTTGCCCTGAGAACGAGATATGTGCAGCTCCTATCGGGATTTGTCGGCGCATCGGGCGGCTTTGCTGGTCTTGTTTTACCATTGTCGAAATGTCTTGTAAACTGGGATTCCGAGTTTGATCGGGTCTTCCTGGGAGAAGGTATATCCTTCGTTGATCGCGAGAGCTTATCATGGGCTAAGTTGGGACACCCCTGCAGGGTATAATCTTTCGAAAGCCGTGCCTGCGGTTATAGGCAGATGGGAATTTGTTAATGTCTGGTTGTAGATAACTTGACACCAGATCCGCTTGTTCTCTTCTCCCTCTTGTTGCGTATGTTAGCCACCATATATGCTTAGTCGTTGTTGCAGCCTCACCACTTTACCCCTTCCTTTCCTATTAAGCTTTGCTAGTCTTGATACCCATGGTAATGGGATTGCTGAGTCCTCGTGGCTCACAGATTACTATAACAACAGTTGCAGGTACAGGTTTTGCGATGATCATGACGCGAGAGCGATGTTGCTTGTTTTGGAGTTCTTCTTCTGCTTCTTCTTCGATCAGGGGATAGGTTCCAGGTCGGCAGCCTGGGCTAGTAGGGTGGATGTCGTTTGAGTTTCTGTTTATGTTGCATCCGTAGTCGGATGTTGTTCTTATGTATTGTGATGTTGTATTCGTGTGGCATTGTATGCCTCTTGTATGTATCCCCATCTATTATGTAATGTTGATGTAATGATATCCACCTTGCAAAAGCGTTTCAATATGCGGGTCTATCCTTGGTGGGACCTTCGAGTTCCTTTTGGATAGGGTCGCATATTGGGCGTGACAAGGAAGACGTCGAAGAGGCAGGAGGCGAGCCCGGCTGGGATGCGGTGCCTCCCCAAGATTAGGACGACGCCACTTCCCGACAAGGAAGAAGAAACCAAAGGGCATGCATGGATGTGACACTATCGGATGACCAGGTGGAAGACGTGGATTCACCGGCAAACACGACTCATTGGAATGGTCTCCCCCGTTCTTGATGCGTCATGGGTTGCCGCCGCCGTCCGCATCACTACCACCTGAAGACATCGGATCATCAGCCACACCGAACGCCATGCTCTCTGGTTTACACCACATAGAGCATGGTCGTCCCCAACGGCCCTGACGTCAGAGATCACCGCATGTTCCGAAGACGTGTACGAAGATGAGAAGCCCTCCTCCACACACGGAGGGAAATGCCCGGCAGAGACAAATCCTCCATCGCCAACGTCAGGCCTCCCCCAGGGCTCTTCCTCTGTGTCACGCAGGACCGAAGAATGAGGAGCGACCGACTACCACGCCCCGCACCCGCCGCGAGCCTCGGCATGGTGTCGTTCGT
Organism: Triticum aestivum; assembly: GCF_018294505.1. NCBI lineage: Eukaryota > Viridiplantae > Streptophyta > Magnoliopsida > Poales > Poaceae > Triticum > Triticum aestivum. The sequence continues at coordinate 203,473,559 of NC_057795.1, forward strand.
CTCCCCTCCCACCAGAATCAAGGCTACGGGTAGTGATAACCCACAAGTATAGGGGATCGCAACAATTTTCGAGGGTAGAGTATTCAACCCAAATTTATTGATTCGACACAAGGGGAGCCAAATAATATTCTCAAGTATTAGCAGTTGAGTTGTCAATTCAACCACACCTGGATAACTTAGTATCTGCAGCAAAGTATTTAGTAGCAAAGTAGTATGATAGTAACGGTAATAGTGGCAATAGTAACGATAGCAGTTTTGTAGTAAGTGTAACAGTAGCAACGGTAAAGTAAATAAGCAAATCACAATATGTGAAAAGCTCGTAGGCAATGGGTCAGTGATAGATAATTATGTCGGATGTGATTCTTCATGTAATAGTTATAACATAGGGTGACATAGAACTAGCTCCGGTTCATCAATGTAATGTAGGCACGTATTCCAAATATAGGCATACGTGCTTATGGAAAAGAACTTGCATGACATCTTTTGTCCTACCCTCCCGTGGCAGCGGGGTCCTAATGGAAACTAAGGGATATTAAGGCCTCATTTTAATAGAGTACCGGACCAAAGCATTAACACATAGTGAATACATGAACTCCTCAAACTATGGTCATCACCGAGAAGTATCCCAATTATTGTCACTTCGGGGTTGTCGGATCATAACACATAATAGGTGACTATAGACTTGCAAGATAGGATCAAGAACTCACATATATTCATGAAAACATAATAGGTTCAGATCTGAAATCATGGCACTCGGGCCCTAGTGACAAGCATTAAGCATAGCAAAGTCATAGCAACATCAATCTCAGAACATAGTGGATACTAGGGATCAAACCCTAACAAAACTAACTTGATTACATGGTAAATCTCATCCAACCCATCACCGTCCAGCAAGCCTATGATGGAATTACTCACACACGAAGGTGAGCATCATGAAATTGGTGATGGATGATGGTTGATGATGACGACAGCGACGAATCCCCCTCTCCGGAGCCCCGAACGGACTCCAGATCAGCCCTCCCGAGAGAGATTAGGGCTTGGCGGTGGCTCCGTATCGTAAAACGCGATGAAAACTTTCTCTCTGATTTTTTTCTTTGCGAAAGCAAATATATAGAGTTGGAGTTGAGGTCGGTGGACATCCAGGGGGCTCACGAGGCAGGGCGGCGCGCCTAGGGGGGGCGCCCCCACCCTCGTGGACAGGGTGTGGGGCCCCTGGTCTTGATTCTTTCGCCAATATTTTTTATATTTTCCAAAAATAATCTCCGTGGAGTTTCAGGTCATTCCGAGAACTTTTGTTTCTGCACAAACATAACACCATGGCAATTCTGCTGAAAACAGCGTCAGTCTGGGTTAGTTTCATTCAAATCATGCAAGTTAGAGTCCAAAACATGGGCAAAAGTGTTTGGAAAAGTAGATACGAAGGAGACGTATCAGGCAGCATCACGACGTGTGCAACGGAGTCGCCACCTCCAGCGTTACCGCCGCGCGGCCCGAGCATCATCACAACCACAAAAGGACCTAAGCTAAAGCCCGAGGCCCAGCCCTGGGCTCTCCCTACCAGCATATCCAAGACGTAGCAAGGAAGAGGAGAAGAAGAGTGCCGATGAATGCCTCCACTCCTTCCCAGCTCCTCCTTTTATAGGCTAGCAAGGGGAGGGGGCTAGGGGCTGATCCCGCAACGGGTAACCACTGCCCTCCTCCACCAATTCAAGGAAGTCGGGCCCTCACCATTATGCTCTCCCACACCATGCACCTCCATTACCTACCCTGCGTAATGCATGCAACATATGTGGCTAAGGATAAGGGCATGGTGGGAAGAGTGAATTGGAAGTTTCTACCCCGTGCGTTAAAAGCATTCACGGGCCATTACTGGAGCGGCCCCACCATCATTGGCCTTACACGACGCACGGGAAAACCAGAAACTGGCCTGGAATCAAGACTAATGAGGAAGCAAAGAAGATCCCAAGAGACCAACCTCTTCAGCAACTTTGCCTGTGCACTTATTATGCCCTACCCCGACGATGCCCGACAGTGCATTCGGGGCAGGCCCGGAGGCTTCTGTCGATGCAACAAACCCTGGGTCTATTGCCCTGACTATGCACACGCACAAGATCAAGATTGAAGCACCAGCCCAAGATGGAGTACAAGATACCAAGAGACTCGAAGAACCAACAAAGAAGTTAGAGGAACCAAGACCAAGCCAGAGAAACAAGATATCTCCAAGAGAGAGGCCTCCCTTGCCGAGCAGGCGAGCTCGGCAAGGGGCGAGGCCACCCCCAGAAGAAGATGACCAAGGCGTCCCGGCATGGCCTGGCGGGACCTGCGAAGGCCAGATCACCTCACCGACCGCTCCACCATGACTCACGTCGTGGATCAGTGCCGTGTCAAGCCACAAAATGATTAAGTGGCTGCCATTCGCCACATGGCAGCCCCTTACTACCAGAAAACCCATAGATGACACCCATCCCATGACGTGTCAGGCAAGCGAGTGTGAACTGGCAAGTTCAGCCCGGCAAGCCTTGCTGGGCAACCAACTACGTGACGCTAAGCAGTGCATTAAATGCACACTGTCAGCCTACAGAGTTAGGTATGATAGCACTGTTTGCTATCTTATCAGAGTTTAATGACTAATTTGCCACTGTGGTAACCCCTTAACCTATAAAAGGAGGTCCATGGCAACAGTTAGAAGGGTTGGAAAGATAGATAACTCACACCCCCGTATGCGCGTAGTCATTGCCGCCTTGAGGCAACCCTTGCCGGGCAAGTGTACTACGCCCCTCCACCACTTTTCCACCATCAATCCACCAAAGTAGGATTAGTGTTTTATGCCTCGCGGTGGCCCGAACCTAGATAAAACTGCCCGTGTGATCTCTACCGTGCTACCCCATGTTGGTCCACTCTTTGTGCAATGCGCCGCCCCCTTGCCGGACCAACAAGGGGCCGTCCTAGTCCCATAGGTGGTCGTGGTTTCCTGCGACACTTATTCTTAGGAACATACATAAACTTGCAATTTATTACGAGGTGTTTTTTCAATAGTTTTAATGGGAGAAAAAGCGGAACCCAAATTTTTAATAATTTCTTCCAACTTATCAACCCTAGCAGCACTTTGCTCCACCCTATCATTAATTACTAGTTCTTTTCTCTTTTAGCATCTTAAGAGTATTCCCTACCTTTGGTCCATATTGAGTGACGTGGTTATGGATCTTTTTATCCAAATTTTCAATATGCTCTACAGTAGGTATTTTCTTTTCAATAGCTTCTACCTTTGCATAACCTATTCCAAACTCAAAGTTATTTCATTAATAGTGATAGGTGGTGATCCAACTAAATTTTCCATAGCATTGAAAGCATCCATATGGTGACTGTAGGTGTAAAAACCGGCGGATCTCGGGTAAGGGGGTCCCGAACTGTGCGTCTAAGGCTAATGGTAATAGGAGGCGGGGGACACAATGTTTACCCAGGTTCGGGCCCTCTCGATGGAGGTAATACCGTACTTCCTGCTTGATTGATCTTGATGATATGAGTATTACAAGAGTTGATCTACCACGAGATCGTAGAGGATAAACCCTAGAAGCTAGCCTATGATTATGATTGTTCTTGTCCTACGGACTAAACCCTTCGGTTTATATAGACACTGTAAGGGGCTAGGGCTACACATAGTCGGTTACAGAGAAGGAGATCTACGTATCCGAATTGCCAAGCTTGCCTTCCACGCAAAGGAGAGTCCCACTCGGACACGGAACGAAGTCTTCAATCTTGTATCTTCATAGTCCAACAGTCCGGCACAACTACATAGTCAGGCTGTCCGAGGACCCCCTAATCCAGGACTCCCTCAGTAGCCCCTGAACCAGGCTTCAATGACGATGAGTCCGGCGCGTAGATTGTCTTCGGCATTGCAAGGCGGGTTCTTCTTCAAAATCCCAGAGTACCTATTGTAACGAGCAATTTACGGCTTCCCATTAATGTTGCACTCCTCGGCTTCTGTACCTAAATAATGGCAGTCTCCACGTGTCGAGCGAATGCGAGAAGTCGGGGCATTTTTACATTTGCCACCCTGACCATGTAAATAAATTGTCTATTAAAGAGACGAGGATCCTCAGATCCAAATCACACCATCTTCCCCCATCAAGGATCCATCAGAGCGCGCCCGAAAAAGCCATCCCATCATGGCCGGCCGCCGCAACTCCTCCTCTCGCTCCCGTAGTGCTAAGCCAGGTGATTGGGAGAAGTGTTCTGTATCCCATGGCCGACTGGTGGAGTTGCAGACCCAGGGGTTTCTCCCGCCTGCCTATCTGGTCCCTGTCCGAGCCGGACTAGCCACTTACAATGGCGGGGAGCAAGCAGAGAGTTTCCCCAACCCATCTAGGGGAGAGCGAGTATGCCTTGTCCCTTACTTGCTGAGGGGCCTCGGATTTCCAATCCATCCGTTCCTCCGCAGGCTCCTGCAGTACTACGGCCTCCAGCTGCATAACTTCACTCCTTCTTCCATACTACATATCGCAGGTTATCTCGCCCTTTGCGAGCTATTTCTGGGCCGTGAAGCATATTTCAAGCTACGGAAGAGGCTATTCTGCCTCGTCCCTCGTAATCAGGAGGGATCAATATATCGAGTGGGCGGAGCCGAAATATGGCGCATCGCCGGGACCGGATGCCTGTCCGGCACTCCGAAGAAGACATCCGAAGACTGGCCGTCGGAATGGTTTCATATAAACGACGTCCCTCTTCCGGACCCTATCTGTATGGGCCTTCCTGAGTTTGCCAATGCCCCACTGAAGAAATGCCATAGCTGGCGTCCCCGGAGCCCCCAGGAGGAAGACAATAGAGAGGTCCTTTATATGATGGGAAGGATAAAAACACTGGCCAAATCAGGATTGACAATAATCGAGGTTATGTCAATATGCATAATGTGGGGGGTGCAGCCACTCCAGTATCGGGGGAAACCCATGTGGCACTTCAATGGAGAAGACGATGCCACCCGCTGCGGTCGTAAAGGTCCAGACTCCGCCACCGCTCTGGCAAAAATAATGTCCGATTTGTATAAAGGAGAAGAAGAGGAGTTTATCTGCATTAAGCCACGGGATGGATTTTCCATGTACAACCCCCAAAGCCGGGTGAGCTTCTATATTTTACTCAACTCCATTCATTCATGTATTCTTTACCACAAATATTTACCTTGCTAATTCATAGCAGGAACTGCAAAAAGCTGTGAGGGAGGTCCACAGCCCGTCTCCAAAGACAGAGGACCCTGCCCAGGCCCTCGACCGCGGACTCGAAGAAGATCCGGACATATTTGTGGGGCTCGTCGACAGGACGTTTTACTAGTTAAGCTGTGACGGTGCCTTAGTGGCCATTATAGCTGATTATCCCGGCCTGCTCCCTGCATCACATGTAAGTAAAACCGGAGTCCTAACTTCCGAGAAGGATCCCTTCTTTGTGGCTTACCCACCGCACATGTATTGCGTTTTACAGGGAAGGCCATCGGGGCACCGTGCCGAACCCGCGATGACTCGTCAACAAGGGGCACCGAAGCCGGGTAGGCTCAAAAGGATGGCGGTCAGGACCGAGACGCCGTTGCAGAGGTATGATTAAAAACCTGCTTCGTGATTATCTGTCACACCCTAGCTAGTTCATGCATTAGAGTGTTGCATCATATTTACTCTTTCATCAGAAACCTGAAATGGGGATGACAGAACCCCCAGCCCCCTCTGAAACCAACTAGGGTTTACTAAAAACTTTTTCAATGAACCTGAAATGCCCTTCTAAAATGCCCATCATTTTTGTCTTGGTTCAGAACTTCTGCCAAAAGTGATGCACATTTTCCTAGGCCATCTTAGGGTTTGTGAATTAAATCATAAATATTTGAATTTGGGCATTTAAAATTATATAAAATATTTAAATGCTCAAATATCCCCAAACTAAAATGTTTCATGTTGGAAATAATCCAACTATGGACCAGGAGTAGTTTGGTGATTTTAGGAGTTGCCTAAGTATTTTTATTAATTCAACAAAGTTGCAGAAGTATTAAAAAAAGCAGAAATGGAGAAAAATAGAAAAACTTACCTGGCGCCAGCACCCGGCCCACCTGCCGGCCCAGCCCAGCGCCGCTCCAGCGAGCTGCTTGCCGGCCAGGCAGACAGGCAGGTGCCCGACGGCGACCGCAGCGCGCGCCACGCACCTGCTCGCCGCCTCGCCGCTCCCCTCGCCCGGTGACGTCGTGGATCGCCCTCCCTCTCTCCCCCGAAACCCCCAGACACCCCCTCTCCTCTCCAGCTCCTCCCCCTCGCGCCCCCCCAGCCATGGCCGACGCTACCGCCGCCGTGCCTATGTCGTAGCCGCGCTCCCCGCCGCCCGTGCGTCCTCTCGTCGTGTCCAGGAGCTCCGCCGCTGTCCACTTCATCGAGCAAGCCGAGCCCCGAGCGCTCGCAACGCCCGAGTCCACCGCAACGACCTCGCCTGAACCGCCGTCGCCGGAGATCCCCTTCAACGCCGTCGTCGCTCCGGTCCGTCCCCGGCTGTACCAAGGGCTTCGTCGAACTCCCCGTGAGCTTAGCCATCTTCCCCTCTCTTCTTTTCTTGCTCCCGAGCCGTGTAGCAACCTCCCGGAGCTCAACCGCACCCACCACCGTGGAGCTCGTCGCCGACGTGCTCCCGGTCACCCTCCGACCACTCCACGGTGTCCATCATGCTCACCGCGTCACGTAGCACCTAACTAGCTACTCCCCGCACCTCACCGACCCCCCTAGCGACAAGTTCGACTTCGGCCGAACTCCGGTGGCCGCCAAAGTCGTCGCCGGCGCCAACTCCGGCCACCCCGACCCCAACGGACTCCACCAAGAGCTGCGGCTCGTCCTCAGCTCCACTTCGGTGGTCTCCGCGACCCATTTGGTGGCCGAAACGGCCAAAACCACTTCCGCCGCCGCGTCGGGCTCGCCGGCGGCTAAACGTCGGTGCAGCCGACCCGGGTTTGACCACGGGTGGGCCCTGGTTGACTCCCCTGAGTCAATGACAGGTGGGGCCCAGCCCTGTTAACTGATTAGGATGAGTTTAAATTAATTTTAGTTTAATTAATCACACTGACACGCGGGACCCACTGTCAGGTTTGACCCGGACGTGTCCCGTTGACCTGCTGATGTCACACTAACGTCAGGCTGACGCAGTAATTGATTTTCTGGATTTAATCTAATATAGGAAATTCCAGAATATAGTTTAAACTTCAAAAATTCATAACTTTTATTCTGTAACTCCAAATCAGACAAATTATATATGAAAAATGATCAGAAAAATCCAATCTATCCATATGTACTATTTTCATGCATGACTAAACAAGTTAACTTGATGTTTAATGCAGAACAAGGAAAACACTTTAAAGGACCATGTTTGAGTTTGAAATTTGAATCTTTGATTCAAATTGGTTCAAACCCTTCTGGTCTTAGTTGCATTAGCCCAACACACTCATATTGCCATGTTTCGTGCATGCATCATATTGTTGCACATTGTTTGGTGATGGTTGTGTATCGGTGTTCTTTGCGGCAGGATCTGCCTCCGAGGAGTACCGTGATTACCCTAACGAAGAACCGTATCAGTGCATCGAATCATCAGGCAAGCAACCAACCATTTGATCATATCGATACAATCCCATGTTCTCGCTTCTGCTCTCTTTTACTACATTAAGACAACGTGTTTCAAACTGCTGTGTGTTACGGTAGTTGAACCCATTTCCTCTGCATGACCTGTCATTGCCACAGTAACTAGATGAAACCCACTAGCATGTGTAGGAGTTGTTTGAGCCATATGTATGTGTTGTTCCTACCTTGCTATGCCTGCTATGCTTAGAGTCGTGTCAGGTCTGGTTCATCTGGGTGATGGACTAGAGTGAAATGATTATGTCAGTAATGAAAGTGGTGTGGTGAACATGATTTGGTAAAGGTATCGATGAGAGGCCATGTAGGAGTACATGGTGGGTTGTTTCATTGAAGCCGACCTTAAGCACTGAGATCTGTATGTGTGATTTAAGATTCAGCTACTACCATGCATTGGGCCCGAAACCAATGGACCCTCTCGACTTCTTATTCACCCTAGTTCTCTGTCGAGGAGTTGCAAGTAGTTTCTGGTGTTTGTAGTATACTGGAGGCCGTGGACAGCGCTGACCGTAGGGGTGGGCTGTGATGCGGTAGGTACGTGGCACGGTGTACCGAATACCCGTTAGGTATCTCAGGAACCCTGTTCACATCGTTTGGGGCTGTGAGCGATACCTCGGCCGGATCTCCTCATGGATGGAACCCGAATAGGCGATAAACCTGGACTAGAGACTTAGGTGATTAGGTAGGTCGTGGCCGACACCCACGTTGGGCTTCCGCTTGAAGGTTGCCGAGTACATGTCATGTAAACGACGGTAAGTGGTGAGAGCGTGTATGAAGAAGTACACCCCTGCAGGGTTATGATGATCTATTCGAATAGCCGCGTCCGCGGTAAAGGACTACTTGGTTGCCTATACAGTTCATAGACAAGTAAATGGAAACTACTAAAAGCCTCAAGATAAGTGTGAGTGCCGAGGATGGCTCTTCCGTAGGAAGACGGAGGTGGATCCTCGGTAGTGTATTGAAGTGGTGAGTAGTGGACTCGTGTGCGCAAAACCATTTCAAGTTGGAGTCTCGTAGGATAGTCTAGCCAAGAGTCAAAGCTGGCTTGCTGCAATAACTCCACCAACCCTTCTTGATAATGTGCATGTATGTAGGACCTGATGTAAGTCTTGCTGAGTACCTTTGTACTCATGTTGCTATAATCTACATTTTTTACAGAAGACGCTGCAACCCCTTTTGATGGGTTCTTCATAGATGTTGACATCAATGAGTAGGCTAAGGCCAGGTGGTGATCCTGAGCTTGTGAAGGACCACGTAGTATAGCTAGGCTTTCCAAGCCTCTTTTATTTTACTAGTTGTCTGTACCCAGACAAGTTACTTCCGCTGCTGGTTTGTATGACTGTATGACTTGAATGCTGGGTCGTGTGACCCGTACCTATGTGTATGTTATGTATGGCTCTCTGAGCCTTAAATAAAGTACTTGTGTCGTAGAGTCATGTTGTGATGCCATGTTGTATTTGCACATATCGAGCATATTGTGTGTATGTTATTGAAATGCTTGGTATGTGTGGGATCTGACTATCTAGTTGTTTATCTTTAGTAGCCTCTCTTACCGGGAAATGTCTCCTAGTGTTACCGCTGAGCCATGGTAGCTTGCTACTGCTCTGGAACACTTAGGCTGGCCGGCATGTGTCCTTCTTCGTTCCTATGTCTGTCCCTTCGGGGAAATGTCACGCACTGAGTACCGGAGTCCTGTTAGCCCGCTACAGCCCGGTTTACCGGAGTCCTGCTAGCCCAGTGCTACAGCCCGGACCCACTTGCTGATGACCGACACGTTCGGAACTGGGTCATGGATGCCTGTCCCTGTAAGTCTGTGCCACTTTGGGTTTACGACTAGTCATGTCAGCCCGGGCTCCTTATCATATGGATGCTAGCGACACTATCATATACGTGAGCCAAAAGGCGCAAACAGTCCCGGGCAAAGGTAAGGCGACACCCGGGGAAATACCGTGCGTGAGGCCGCAAAGTGATATGAGGTGTTACAGGCTAGATCGATGTGACATCGAGTCGGGGTCCTGACAGCATTGGTATCAGAGCCGGACTGCCTGTAGGTTCTCCAAGCCAAACTGGTCGATGTTGAGTCTAGAAATTCTTTAGTTATATGTAGGGGAATTGTTTGTGGGTTGGAACGTAAGGCTCTTTTTACTCCTTTATCTTATGACATTCTGATCTGAGTCAGTCTATTCTTCCACCGGGGGTTAAGGAATTAGGATCTATTCTCTCTATCAGGTTCACGTGTTACTAATCAGTAGTACCTTATAGGTTTGATGGATACAAGCCTAGTTCAGTTCTACTACCACATTATGTTGTTAGGATGGACTCAGAACTTTGATATGATGATGTTGAGTGTGTATGAAATCCTTTGTCAAATGTCTCAAATCCTTCTTGAGCATTTACAGCTGTTATGCTGCCGAAATTTTGCTAGAAATTCTAATGCCTTTGCATTATGGTTGTGCTTTCAGATGGCCACTCGCGACCTCAATCAAGTGGTTCGCCTGACTCGATTCCTAGATGTACCCAGCCATACTGCCATGTTGGTCAGGGTAATGACTGAGGCTGGTATCCTGAGTACACGGTCGAAGAGCAATTCCGAGACTTTAATCAAAGCCAGTATCTCTGCACTGTCAGGATATTTCCATCTTATCTTGGATCCACTGAGCCCCTTCACTACTCCTATGGACTCGGGGTTACTATTGAGATGGCTGTGCAGGACGCCGCCTACTCTATGATGACCATCATGCGAGTCAGGTCTGGCCTATTTCGGGACTCTGATTTCCGGTATATGCCAGGATCACTTCCGGGAGCACATATCTACAGGCTATCTATGCTGACCCCACTCAGGTGGATTCATGGACTCGCACCACTGCTGAGATGCTCGAGGATAAGGACCGTGAAAATCAGGCCTTGAGGCTAGAGCTCTTCAATACCCGTGCTGACCATTGGGCCACGTTGACTCGGTTTGCACCGGCGGTGCAAGCTGGATATTCGGATATGCGCGATCTCTATCCTGTGAGATCTCCTTTGCCAGACGTGATGGGTTGGCCTGATGTAGGAGGCATCACCCCACCTCACGGTCCCCGCAGGCCACCGTCTGTTGGTCCAAGACCTCATCCTAGCCCCTATGGTCCACAAGCTCCGCAAGATCGTCTGTTCCCGGATGATCATGTTGAGCTTCCAGGCTATGGAGGTGATTTCTATGAGAACTACTACGGATCGGTCTGAGTTAGTGGTAGTATCACTAGTTCGTACTAGCTGTGTCGTCTATCGTCCCGCGTGACTCGTGGGATATGACCTAGTTTGTACTCTTTTTGGAGGTGTAGAAAAATAATGTATAGGAGCTTGGGATGCCTCCGATGAGATGTAATCCTCTTTTCACCGTAATAGTACCTTGTTTGGTCTTGTACTAAACCTTGTATGGCGTGTATGACTATGGAATAAAGAAGCAGTTTCTGTATCTACCATGTCATACGGATGATCATCTTGCATTCCAAGTTATTCCTTACATTTTGTATCCTATGTCGGAATCTTATCATTCTGACTAAATCATTGTCTTGTTTACCTAGGATGGTCAACACGCGCACTAACCCTGCTCCTCAAGAGCAGGCCGAAGGCAGTGAAGTCAGGAATGCAAATCTGCCTCATCCTCCTTCCCTAGCCGAGGTTATGATGGAAGCCAAAAGAAACAAGCGGGAGACCAACCGTTTGTTGGAGCGTATTGAACAGAACACAGCACACCATCAGAGGACTAACGTGGTGTCACTCAGTGATTTCATCAAGTTACATCCACCCACGTTCCACCACTCCGTCGAGCCTCTCGACGCTGATGACTGGCTTCGCAGTATTTCTCACAAACTGCGCTCCGCGCTAGTAGCCGAGGCTGACAAGGTCACCTTTGCTGCATATCATCTTGAAGGCCCCGCCAGTCTATGGTGGGAGAATTATGGAGCTATGCGCCCAGCGGGCCATGTCACTACTTGGGCTGAATTCAGCGAGGCTTTCCGTGAACATCACATTCCGGAGGGTCTCATGGACCGGAAACGTGAGGAATTTTGCAGTTTCACTCAAGGCCGACTCTCTGTGGATGCTTACAGCAGGGAGTTTGGTAGCCTCGCACGATATGCAACTGAGGAAGTTTCTACTGATGCTAAGAAGCAAGCAAGGTTTCGTAAGGGACTTAGTCCTGAGCTTCGCCGCGCCCTTCGTCTGCATGAGTGCACATCTTTTCAGAAGCTTGTTAACAAGGCCATCAGTGCTGAGACTGGTCAGACTGATTATGACGCAACACGCAAGCATGGCCGTGACGTGGGTTCCTCATCCGGTGCTAGTCCTCAGAAGCGCCGCGTGTGGGTGCCCAACACTGCCCTACCACCCAGGTTCACACCGAGGCCATCCTTCCAGGCGCCTCACCCCGTTCAACAGTCTGCACCAGCCAAGCCCTATGGTGGTCCAACCAACAACGCTCCTCCACGTACCAGTTTTGTGACTTGCTTTAAGTGTGGGGAATCTGGCCACTATATGCGCGAGTGTCCCCAGACCAACCCCAACCAATCTACTAAAACTGTTGGCCGTGGCAAGCCGACAGGAAAAGTGTTCCACGCCAAGCCAGCCACCGCTACACGTGACCATGTCAACTGTATCTCTGCCGAAGAAGCTCAAGAGGATCCCAACATCGTTCTCAGTACGCTACTTGTTAATTGCCACCCGGCATCTGTTCTTTTCGATACAGGAGCATCTCATTCATTTATATCCGAGAGCTATGCTCGTCTGCATAACACCGCATTCTGTGACATGCCATCCTCTATGGTAATTCAAACTCCGGGATCCAAATGGCAAACTTCTAGAGTAATCCATGGAAACGAAATCCAAGTCGACAGACTTGTTTTTCTCGCATCTTTGATAGCCCTTAAATCTTCGGATATTAATATCATCTTGGGAATGGACTGGATGTCAACTCATCATGCCCAAGTTGATTGCTTCTCTAGGACTGTACAACTCACCCATCCCTCGGGGAAGATAGTCAATGTCTTGACCCGAATAGCCAAGCGACAGTTATATTCTCTTAACGCCAGCCCTTTGCCAGACCTTGAGGATGTCCCGGTAGTCCGTGACTTCCCGGATGTCTTCCCAGAGGAATTGCCAGGTGTTCCACCTGACAGGGATGTTGAGTTCGTAATAGACCTTATTCCAGGAACCGTCCCGATTGCTAGAAGACCCTATAAGATGGCACCACTAGAACTAACCGAGCTTAAGAAACAACTCGATGAGTCCTTGAAAAAGGGTTTCATCCGACCTAGTTCATCTCCGTGGGCTTGCCCCGTCCTCTTCGTCAAGAAGAAGGATGGTACGGACCGGATGGTTGTAGATTATCGACCTGTCAATTTGGTCACAATCAAGAACAAATATCCGCTTCCCAGGATCAACGACCTGTATGATCAGCTCGCTGGATCCTCAGTCTTCTCCAAAATGGATTTGAGGTTGGGCTACCATCAAATCAAAATCAGGAACGAGGACATTCCTAAAACGGCCTTTGTTACTCGTTATGGCCAATACGAGTACACCGTCATGTCCTTCGGTTTAACCAACGCTCCAGCCACCTTTTCTCGGTTAATGAACTCAATCTTCATGGAGTATTTGGATAAATTCGTCATGGTTTACCTCGATGATATACTCATCTACTCCAAGAACGAGGAAGAACATGCCGAACATCTAAGGCTAGTGTTGAAGAAACTTCGAGAGCATCGTCTTTATGCCAAATTCTCTAAATGTGAATTTTGGTTATCAGAAGTGACCTATCTGGGTCATGTAATATCTGGTAAAGGTATTGATGTTAACCCTGAGCGAGTTCAAGCCGTCCTTAATTGGACTCCACCTGAATCGGTCAAGCAAGTTCGGAGTTTTCTGGGCTTAGCGAGCTATTGCCGTCGCTTTGTCGAAAACTTCTCCAAAGTTGCTAAACCTCTAACCGAACTCCTCAAGAAAGATAAAAAGTTCGAATGGACCCCACAATGTGAGCACAGCTTTCAGGAACTGAAAAGACGCCTGACTTCTGCTCCCGTACTGGTACCGCCAGACTTCTCCAGGGACTTTGTTATCTACTGCGGCGCCTCGCGATAAGGACTAGGTTGCATTCTCATGCAAGATCGACACGTAATTGCTTACGCTTCACGGCAATTGCACCCACATGAGGAGAATTATCCTACTCATGATCTAGAGCTTGCAGCCGTAGTCTATGCACTTAAGACCTGGCGACATTACCTCCTCGGTAATCGTTGCGAAATATTCACTGATCACCAAAGTCTAAAGTACATCTTCACCCAACCGGATTTGAATCTCAGGCAAAGACGTTGGGTTGAGTTGATCACAGACTTCGACTTAGAAATAACCTACACCCCAGGGAAAGCCAACGTCATGGCTGATGCGCTAAGTCGTAAATCTTATTGTAACAACCTGATGTTACAACAAAGTCAACTGCTTCTCCATGAGGAATTTCGGAAGCTTAACCTTCACATTCTTCCTCAAGGTTTTCTTTCCACCTTGGTGGCGAAACCTACCCTTACGGATCAGATCATCAAAGCACAGAAGGTAGATCCGGGAATTTCCCGCATCAAGAGAAACATCAAGAAAGGAGTTGCGAATTGTTTCTCCATTGATGATCAAGGGGTCGTATACTTCGGGAATCGACTAGTGGTTCCCAAGGTGCGAAACCTGAGGCGATTGATCCTTAAGGAAGCTCATGAATCTCCTCTCACCATTCATCCCGGTAGTACCAAGATGTATCAGGACCTACGCCAGAAGTTCTGGTGGACTAGGATGAAGAGAGAAATTGCTCAGTATATTGCTAATTGCGACGTCTGTCGTCGTGTAAAAGCAGAGCATCAACGGCCTACTGGCACCCTTCAACCCTTAGCTATTCCTGAATGGAAATGGGATAAAATTGGTATGGATTTCATTACCGGTTTTCCCAGGACCAAGAGAGGGAATAATGCTATCTTCGTCGTTGTCGATCGTCTTTCCAAAGTGGCCCATTTCTTACCTGTCCGTGAGAGTATAACTGCTAGTCAATTGGCAGATTTATATATCTCCCGAATCGTGTCTCTCCATGGTGTTCCTTTGGAAATTAACTCGGATCGAGGAAGTCTTTTCACCTCTCGGTTTTGGGAAAGTTTCCAAAATGCTATGGGAACCCGCCTTTCCTTTAGCACCGCTTTTCACCCTCAATCGAGTGGTCAAGTAGAACGCGTCAACCAGATCCTAGAAGACATGCTTCGAGCCTCTGTTATCTCATTCGGAATGGAGTGGGAGAAATGCCTTCCATTTGCCAAATTTGCCTATAACAACAGCTATCAATCTAGCTTGGGTAAAGCCCCTTTTGAAGTTCTCTATGGACGACGGTGTCGAACACCCCTTAACTAGTCAGAAACCGGGGAAAGACAATTCTTTGGCCCGGATATGATTCAGGAGGCAGAAGAGCAAGTTCGCATCGTTCGTGAAAAGTTGAAAACAGCCCAATCTCATCAAAAGAGTCAGTATGACCGAAAACAAAAGGCTATGACTTTCGAGGTTGACGAGAAAGCTTACCTTCGGGTTACTCCTCTGAAGGGAACCCATCGTTTCGGTATCAAAGGCAAATTGGCTCCTCGTTACATTGGACCTTTTCGCATTCTCGCTAAACAAGGAGAAGTTGCCTACCAGTTGAAACTACCTCCGCATCTCTCCAGAGTCCACGATGTTTTCCACGTTTCTCAACTCAGGCGTTGCTTCTCGGATCCTATCCGTGGAGTGGACCATGAAACGCTTGATCTCCAAGATAATCTCACGTATCGAGAGTACCCCATTCGTATCCTCGATCAGGCCGAGCGTACCACTCGACGTCATAATATCAAGTTTCTCAAGGTTCAATGGTCGCACCATTCTGAGGATGAAGCAACTTGGGAAAGGGAGGATCGTCTTCGACTCGAGTACCCCGCCTTCTTTCCGGAAGAACCCAAATCTCGGGACGAGATTCTTTTGAGTGGGGGTGAGTTGTCACACCCTAGCTAGTTCATGCATTAGAGTGTTGCATCATATTTACTCTTTCATCAGAAACCTGAAATGGGGATGACAGAACCCCCAGCCCCCTCTGAAACCAAGTAGGGTTTACTAAAAACTTTTTCAATGAACCTGAAATGCCCTTCTAAAATGCCCATCATTTTTGTCTTGGTTTAGAACTTCT
This sequence comes from Triticum aestivum, assembly GCF_018294505.1. Taxonomy (NCBI): domain Eukaryota; kingdom Viridiplantae; phylum Streptophyta; class Magnoliopsida; order Poales; family Poaceae; genus Triticum; species Triticum aestivum. Next base: position 203,489,411 of record NC_057795.1, read on the forward strand.
GCCAAAAGTGATGCACATTTTCCTAGGCCATCTTAGGGTTTGTGAATTAAATCATAAATATTTGAATTTGGGCATTTAAAATTATATAAAATATTTAAATGCTCAAATATCCCCAAACTAAAATGTTTCATGTTGGAAATAATCCAACTATGGACCAGGAGTAGTTTGGTGATTTTAGGAGTTGCCTAAGTATTTTTATTAATTCAACAAAGTTGCAGAAGTATTAAAAAAAGCAGAAACAGAGAAAAATAGAAAAACTTACCTGGCGCCAGCACCCGGCCCACCTGTCGGCCCAGCCCAGCGCCGCTCCAGCGAGCTGCTTGCCGGCCAGGCAGGCAGGCAGGTGCCCGACGGCGACCGCAGCGCGCGCCACGCACCTGCTCGCCGCCTCGCTGCTCCCCTCGCCCGGTGACGTCGTGGATCGCCCTCCCTCTCTCCCCCGAAACCCCCAGACACCCCCTCTCCTCTCCAGCTCCTCCCCCTCGCGCCCCCCAGCCATGGCCGACGCTACCGCCGCCGTGCCTACGTCGTAGCCGCGCTCCCCGCCGCCCGTGCATCCTCTCGTCGTGTCCAGGAGCTCCGCCGCTGTCAACTTCATCGAGCAAGCCGAGCCCCGAGCGCTCGCAACGCCCGAGTCCACCGCAACGACCTCGCCCGAACCACCGTCGCCGGAGATCCCCTTCAACGCCGTCGTCGCTCCGGTCCGTCCCCGGCCGCACCAAGGGCTTCGTCGAACTCCCCGTGAGCTTAGCCATCTTCCCCTCTCTTCTTTTCTTGCTCCCGAGCCGTGTAGCGACCTCCCGGAGCTCAACCGCACCCACCACCATGGAGCTCGTCGCCGACGTGCTCCCGGTCACCCTCCGACCACTCCACGGTGTCCATCATGCTCACCGCGTCACGTAGCACCTAACTAGCTACTCCCCGCACCTCACCGACCCCCCTAGCGACAAGTTTGACTTCGGCCGAACTCCGGTGGCCGCCAAAGTCGTCGCCGGCGCCAACTCCGGCCACCCTGACCCCAACGGACTCCACCAAGAGCTGCGGCTCGTCCTCAGCTCCACTCCGGTGGTCTCCGCGACCCATTTGGTGGCCGAAACGGCCAAAACCACTTCCGCCGCCGCGTCGGGCTCGCCGGCGGCTAAACGCCGGTGCAGCCGACCCGGGTTTGACCACGGGTGGGCCCTGGTTGACTCCCCTGAGTCAATGACAGGTGGGGCCCAGCCCTGTTAACTGATTAGGATTAGTTTAAATTAATTTTAGTTTAATTAATCACACTGACACGTGGGACCCACTATCAGGTTTGACCCGGACGTGTCCCGTTGACCTGCTGATGTCACACTGACGTCAGGCTGACGCAGTAATTGATTTTCTGGATTTAATCTAATATAGGAAATTCCAAAATATAGTTTAAACTTCAAAAATTCATAACTTTTATTCTGTAACTCCAAATCAGACAAATTATATATGAAAAATGATCAGAAAAATCCAATCTATCCATCTGTACTATTTTCATGCATGACTAGACAAGTTAACTTGATGTTTAATGCAGAACAAGGAAAAACACTTTAAAGGACCATGTTTGAGTTTGAAATTTGAATCTTTGATTCAAATTGGTTCAAACCCTTCTGGTCTTAGTTGCATTAGCCCAACACACTCATATTGCCATGTTTCATGCATGCATCATATTGTTGCACATTGTTTGGTGATGGTTGTGTATCGGTGTTCTTTGCGGCAGGATCTGCCTCCGAGGAGTACCGTGATTACCCTAACGAAGAACCGTATCAGTGCATCGAATCATCAGGCAAGCAACCAACCATTTGATCATATCTATACAATCCCATGTTCTCGCTTCTGCTCTCTTTTACTGCATTAAGACAACGCGTTTCAAACTGCTGTGTGTTACGGTAGTTGAACCCATTTCCTCTGCATGACCTGTCATTGCCACAGTAACTAGATGAAACCCACTAGCATGTGTAGGAGTTGTTTGAGCCATATGTATGTGTTGTTCCTACCTTGCTATGCCTGCTATGCTTAGAGTCGTGTCAGGTCTGGTTCATCTGGGTGATGGACTAGAGTGAAATGATTATGTCGGTAATGAAAGTGGTGTGGTGAACATGATTTGGTAAAGGTATCGATGAGAGGCCATGTAGGAGTACATGGTGGGTTGTTTCATTGAAGCCGACCTTAAGCACTGAGATCTGTATGTGTGATTTAAGTTTCAGCTACTACCATGCATTGGGCCCGAAACCAATGGACCCTATCGACTTCTTATTCACCCTAGTTCTCTGTCCAGGAGTTGCAAGTAGTTTCTGGTGTTTGTAGTATACTGGAGGCCGTGGACAGCGCTGACCGTAGGGGTGGGCTGTGATGCGGTAGGTACGTGGCACGGTGTACCGAATACCCATTAGGTATCTCGGGAACCCTGTTCACATCGTTTGGGGCTGTGAGCGATACCTCGGCCGGATCTCCTCATGGATGGAACCCGAATAGGCGATAAACCTGGACTAGAGACTTAGGTGATTAGGTAGGTCGTGGCCGACACCCACGTTGGGCTTCCCCTTGAAGGTTGCCGAGTACATGTCGTGTAAACGACGGTAAGTGGTGAGAGCGTGTATGAAGAAGTACACCCCTGCAGGGTTATCATGATCTATTCGAATAGCCGCGTCCGCGGTAAAGGACTACTTGGTTGCCTATACAGTTCATAGACAAGTAAATGGAAACTACTAAAAGCCTCAAGATAAGTGTGAGTGCCGAGGATGGCTCTTCCGTAGGAAGACGGAGGTGGATCCTCGGTAGTGTATTGAAGTGGTGAGTAGTGGACTCGTGTGCACAAAACCATTTCAAGTTGGAGTCTCGTAGGATAGTCTAGCCAAGAGTCAAAGCTGGCTTGCTGCAATAACTCCACCAACCCTTCTTGATAATGTGCATGTATGTAGGACCTGATGTAAGTCTTGCTGAGTACCTTTGTACTCATGTTGCTATAATCTACATTTTTTACAGAAGACGCTGCAACCCCTTCTGATGGGTTCTTCGTAGACGTTGACATCAATGAGTAGGCTAAGGACAGGTGGTGATCCTGAGCTTGTGAAGGACCACGTAGCATAGCTAGGCTTTCCAAGCCTCTTTTATTTTACTAGTTGTCTATACCCAGACAAGTTACTTCCGCTGCTGGTTTGTATGACTGTATGACTTGAATTTTGGGTCGTGTGACCCGTACCTATGTGTATGTTATGTATGGCTCTCTGAGCCTTAAATAAAGTACTTGTGTCGTAGAGTCATGTTGTGATGCCATGTTGTATTTGCACATATCGAGCATATTGTGTGTATGTTATTGAAAAGCTTGGTATGTGTGGGATCTGACTATCTAGTTGTTTATCTTTAGTAGCCTCTCTTATCGGGAAATGTCTCCTAGTGTTACCGCTGAGCCATGGTAGCTTGCTACTGCTCTGGAACACTTAGGCTGGCCGGCATGTGTCCTTCGTTCCTGTGTCTGTCCCTTCGGGGAAATGTCACGCACTGAGTACCGGAGTCCTGTTAGCCCGCTACAGCCCGGTTTACCGGAGTCCTGCTAGCCCAGTGCTACAGCCCGGACCCACTTGCTGATGACCGACATGTTCGGAGCTGGGTCATGGATGCCTGTCCCTGTAAGTCTGTGCCACTTTGGGTTTACGACTAGTCATGTCAGCCCGGGCTCCTTATCATATGGATGCTAGCGACACTATCATATACGTGAGCCAAAAGGCGCAAACGGTCCCGGGCAAAGGTAAGGCGACACCCGGGGAAATACCGTGCGTGAGGCCGCAAAGTGATATGAGGTGTTACAGGCTAGATCGATGTGACATCGAGTCGGGGTCCTGACATTATCGTCTTTTAAAATATAACAATGTCCATGGTTCCCTGGAAAAAAAAGCGCTCGCCGGACTGTGTTTGGAGAGCCTGCCAGCCACGCCTCCACCAGCCGAACTGCAGAGCCGGACTCAGGGGCAGAGGCTAACATGGGGATAACACCATACGATCCTCTTATAGAAGATGCGGATAGAATATCTGCTACAAATTCTGAAGTGGAAAGCACCATGAATTACAGGCATCGTGGGGCCGTACTCCGAGACCCTAATTTCTCTGAGGAGGCGTTCAATGCCTTCAACTCAGGAGACGCGTACATCCGAGCTGCTCAAGGTGGTCTTGCTAGATCCACGAACCAATATTTAAAGGATATACGGGTAAGAAAATCTGATAAGTATGTATATCAGTAGCCCCTAAGACTTGAAACAGTTGGCATAACAGATTTAATGATCATTGTATGCATAGGTTCTTACAGAGAAGAACACCAATTTGTCTCAAGAGCTGGAGGAGTGCAAAGGCCAGCTAAGGGCTGCAGTTGCCGGAATGGAGGAATCCAAGAAGGCCTCATTTGGTAATACTTGTCTTGATAAAAAGAACGTATTTATGTGTACCAATTAGTATTCGGCATGTTTGCAAATTTAACAATAGATTCTGCAGACAATCTCGGAGTGAATCCGGAGATCGTACAAGAGGATGAGCAACCAGTGAAATGACAGCTAGCGGCTAGCGAGCGTGTGCTTACATGGGTTAGGCGGGAGAAAAACGATCTCCAAGACGCCAATACCCGGCTGGGCGTTGAATTAAAAGATGTTCGAGCCCAGCTTGCTGATTCCATGAAGCAGAATAAGAGGCTTCGAGCAGCATTTTTAGTAAGTGCTCGGACGAACCTTTATATAGTTCGGCGAAGAAACGAGCTAACAGAGTTATGTCTGTAGGTATGCTGACAGGTCGTCCCAAAGAGGAGATGCCCGGATCCACAGGAAATCTTCTGCAAGAGCTCTCACAACTTCATGAACAAGTTTGACAGGTGATGCAGGGTATTGCTCAGGCCTTGTGGCCATCCGCCTCCGTGCTCTGAGGCGTGGGGGAGCTTGTAGAGATGCTCAAGGGAGCGCGGCGGCGCTTCCGACTATGGAAGATATCAGCCTACCGACAAGGTGCGAGGGAATCCTGGGCCATGGTGAAGACACGGTACACCAAGGTTGACCCGAATCACATGGTCGAGGACAGACCTGTAGGGTCAGATGGGAAAGAGATCCTCGTTAGTCTGGTATATGACCAGGTAGGATTAGCCGCCAAGTATTCCCAACAGGATTGTAGGCTAGACAGCCTGTTGGATGGTATAGAAGAAGAATTTAGTCAGTCTAAGTGACTGTGTACTTCAAATGAAATATTTTGTCCCTAGCCGGATTGTAAATCATTTGTCATGGCGGACCTTTTCGCTTCAACCTCTGGACCCGACAATCCGGAGTGTATCTGAATAGCCGCTCAGTTATATAAACCGGGGTACGCGTGGAAACCAGGCGTAGGGGTCATAAGTGCTTGAACGGACAAGTACCCAACTAGTTATGTTATTTTACATGGATAGTAAGAAACATCTTCCAGGGAGAATAGTTCCGTTAAGGGATCCTTTCCCTGGGTACACATGCATTAATGTGCATGTCCGAACTGCAGACAGAGACGCAGGACATAAAACATCTGGGGGCTTATATTGTAATAGGTAAGAAAACATCTTATGTTCACCGACCGAATATTCCCTTAAGAACGCTAGCTTTCGGCTTCACCCAGTGTGAGGTACACGTCCGGCTGACCCGGCAGTAAAAATCGCAGAGGTGCTCCCCTTATGCCCTAGCCGAACTAACGGGAACGTAGGCCATAAACATAGGAGCCAGGCAACCCAGCTTGGCTAAAACTTAAGTCATATCGATGCATATAATGGTGAAAAAAGGTACATATGGAGAAGTGACACATATGTAATGGGCACAAAGTCCAGGAGATAATTATATTAAGCTTCTGTATAAGAAGCCCCCAGGTATAATGAGCGCGCATAGCGCGTTAGGATTGTGCAGTCAAGACACACTCGAAGCTCTTAAGGCCAAAAAGGAAGAAAGAAAGAAAGGAGAAGGATATAACTTAAAAAATGCGGATGTAAGGAGACGAACACCGAGTTCGGTAGTAGGCGTAGAATCTTCGGAGTCTGGCCGCGTTCCATGGGTTTGGCTCGAGTCGATTATCAGATGCATCACGTAATCAGTACGCTCCTCCCGTGAGAACTTTATCAATGATGAAGGGACCCTCCCACTTGGGATTGAGCTTGTCTTTTTCTTCTCCGGTAGGCGTAGAACAAGTTCGCCAACGTTATAAGTTTTGGCCTGTACTTCTCTGCTTTGATACCTTCGAGCCTGTTGCTGATAGAATGTGGAACGGGCTTTTGCGACATCACGCTCCTCCTCCAAGGCATCTAAACTGTCCTGCCGATCAAGCTCGGCTTCTCTCGCTTCGTACATGTGCACTCGAGGTGAGTCATGAATGATATCGCAGGGCAATACCGCCTCTATGCCGTACACCATAAAAATGGTGTGTATTCGGTAGTACGATTCGGCATGGTCCACAGCCCCCATAGTACGGAGTCGAACTCCTCGACCCAGTGTGTATCTGGTTCCTTCAAGGATCACACTAGTCTGGGTTTGATGCCACTCATAATAAGATCATTTGCTCGTTCGACTTGACCGTTTGTTTGGGGGTGATAGACGGAGGTGTAATCGAGCTTAATGCCCATGTTGCCGCACCAAGTTTTCACTTCATCGGCTATGAAGTTGGAGCCATTATCAGTGATGATGCTGTGAGGGACACTGTAACGGTGTACGACCCCTGATATGAAGTCTATCACTAGTCCGAGTTCTTCCGTTTTAACTGGATTGGCTTCTATCCATTTGGTGAATTTATCCACCATGACCAACAATTATTTTTTCTTATGGCTTCCTCCTTTAAGGGGTCCAACCATATCGAGCCCCCAAACCGCAAAGGGACAAGTTATGGGGATTGTTCGGAGAGTGGTAGGTGGCATATGGCTTTGATTTGCAAAAAGCTGGCAACCGACGCAATGTTGGACGAGGTCTTGTGCGTCTGCTCGGGCTGTCGGCCAATAGAAACCTGTACGGAAGGTCTTGCTTACAAGGGACTGAGCTGCGGCGTGGTGGCCGCCGAGTCCGGCATGAATTTCGGCCAAAAGCTGTCGCCCTTCCTCTTCGGATATGCACCTTTGGAGTACTCCGGTAACGCATTTCTTATAAAGCTCTCCCTCGTGGACCTTGTAGGCTTTAGAGCGCCGCACAATGCAACGTGCCTCATTTTGGTCCTCAGGGAGTTCTTGCCTATTTAGGTAGGCTAAGAAGGGTTCTGTCCACGGGGCGATGACAGCCATGATCACATGGGCCGAAGGTGTTATTTCAGTGGCGGAGCCTCCGATTATGTCAGACTGTTCGGGATCTAGGGTTGTGGTCGGATCCAGACTAGTATTGCCGATCTTCCCTCCCCACACCACGGATGGTTTGAACAACCTTCCCAAGAAGATATTATGTGGGACGGGGTCGCGCTTAGCGCCGATGCGGGCGAGGATATCCGCCGCTTGATTGTTTTCTCGGACCACATGGTGGAATTCGAGCCCCTCAAACTGAGCTGACATTTTGAGGATGACATTGCGATAAGCCACCATTTTTGGGTCCTTGGTGTCAAAGTCTCCATTTATTTGAGATATTGCGAGGTTCGAATCCCCCCGCACCTCTAGGCATTGAATTCCCATGGAGACCGCCATCCAAAGACCGTGCAACAGAGCCTCGTATTCGGCTGCATTGTTGATGTCTGTGTATAGTATTTGTAGTACGTATTGGACTGTATCTCCGGTGGGGGATGTCAGGAAAACACCCGCTCCCAGACCAGCTAGCATCTTAGAGCCGTCAAAGGGCATGATCCAATTGGAGTATGCGCCGTACTCTTTAGGGAGTTCGACTTCTATCCATTCGGCGACAAAGTCAGCCAGTACTTGCGACTTAATGGCTCGCCGTGTTTTATATATGATGTCAAACGGGAGGAATCGATGGCCCACTTAGCAATCCGTCCCGTGGCATCGCGGTTATTTATTATATCGTTGAGTGGTACTTCAGAGGACACCGTTATTGAGCACTCTTGAAATTAGTGTCGTAGTTTCTGGGATGCCATGAAGACCGCGTATGCTATCTTTTGATAATGTGGGTACTGTGACTTGCATGGTGTGAGGAGAGTGGATATGTAGTATACCGGCTTTTGAAGTGGGAACTTATGTCCGTCCTCCTCTCGTTCGATGACGAGCACTGCGCTTACAACTTGGTGCGTTGCAGCGATATATAACAGCATTGTTTCGCCAATATTTGGTGCGGCCAGGATTGGATTGCTAGCCAAGATGGCATTTATTTCTTCTAACCTGGCCATGGCCACATCCGTCCACTCGAAGTGTTCGGTGCGTCGAAGAAGGTGATAGAGAGGTAGCGCCTTTTCTCCCAATCGGTAGATAAAGCGGCTTAAGGCAGCCACGCATCCAGTTAACTTCTGGATTTGCTTGAGTTCTGTTGTGGTAGCCAACTATGACAGAGCTCGGATTTTAGCCGAATTTGCTTCTATTCCTCTATTGGAAACGATGAAGCCCAGCAGCTTTCCGGCAGGGACACCGAAAATGCATTTTTCCGGGTTGAGCTTGATGTCATATGTTCGAAGATTTTCGAACGTAAGCCTCAGGTCGTCTATTAAAGACTCAACGTGTCTGGTTTTGATGACCACGTTGTCTACGTATGCCTCAACTGTTTTGCTGATTTGTGTTTCTAGGCATGTCTGAATCATGCGTTGATAGGTTGCACCAGTGTTTTTGAGCCTGAAAGGCATGGTGTTAAAACAGAAGGGGCCGTATGGAGTGATAAATGCTGTTGTGGCTTGATCGAACTCCGCCATCTTGATTTGATGGTATCTGGAGTATGCATCGAGGAAGCACAATGAGTCGTGTCCTACGGTAGCATCGATGATTTGATCGATGCGGGGGAGGGGGAAGGGATCCTTGGGGCAAGCCTTATTGAGGTCCTTGAAATTGACACATAGGCGCCAGGATTTGTCCTTCTTTGGTACCATCACCAGGTTTGCTAGCTAGTCCGGATGTTTTATTTCTCCGATGAATCTGGGCTCGAGTTACTTGGCTAGCTCCTCTCCCATGGCTTGTCGCTTAGGTTCTGAAAAACACCAAAGAGTCTGCTTGACCGGCTTGTATCCCTTCAGTATGTTTAGGCTATGCTCGGCTAGCCTGCGTGGGATACCTAGCATGTCTAAAGGATGCCAGGCAAAAATGTCCCAATTCTCACGCAAGAACTCTCGGAGTGCGGCGTCTATTGTGGGGTTCAGCTGTGCCCCGATGGATGCTGTTTTTGTAGGGTCCGTTGGGTGGACCTGGAATTTGACTATTTCGTCCGCTCGTTTGAAAGAGGTGGACTTGGTTCGTTTGTCGAGTATCACATCGTCCCTATCCACTATGGAGCGCAGCGCAGTTAATTCTTCGACCGCGAGGGCTTCGGGTAATGCTTCCAGGGCTAGTGCGGCGGTTTTATATTCGGCTCGGAGTGCTACGTCCGAATCACTAGCTAGAGTGATGATTCCATTGGGCCCAAGCATCTTGAGATTCATGTACCCATAATGGGGTATAGCTTGGAAGCTCGTGAATGCATCCCGCCCTAAAAGGGCGTGGTATCTGCTACTGAACGAGGCCACTTGGTGTCGGTGTACAAAAGTAGGGGCTCTGCTTTTGACCCCTTTACTTGTGCACGGGCAGTCAGAGCCTCCCGCCACGGCCACGCGTAACAGGGCAGGAAAGGGAAGCCAGAGAGAAGACGAAGGCACAAGACAAACAAATCAACGACAAGGACCAAGGCCACAAAGATCAGATGTACGAAGCAGGTTTCCCCGGCAAGGCCCTTGCCGGGGCAGCTCACCCACACCAGCTGAGCGAGCCACCTTTTGAGCACACCAACACTAGACACATTGGGACAGGGCTCGGGAGGCACCTCCGTGGTGGCATGCAGATCTTTGTGAAGACAAAGAATAGTCAAGACCAAATGAGGATAGGAAGGCAACCATCCTAACTGAAGAAACCCATAAGACCCCCAGCAAGATCCTTGTCGGGGACGCCTGCGCGCCACGGCAAGAGCGTTGCCGGGCCACCCGGCAAGACCCTCGCCAAGCGCGCCAGCAGGGCCACTGCCAAGCCCACGCCAGCCAAGTCTCCGCCATCGTTCGCATGCAGCTGCTGACCCAAGCAGCTAGGCAGGCACCTGCGTGGCAACATGCAGCCCTTCGTGGAGGCTCCACCACCGTGCCACCTCAGCCGCCTGCCTGCCTACATGGCACCACATGCACCGCTGGCCAGGGCGCGTGTCAAAGCAAGGAGGAGCGGTGACGGACGGGACGGGCCTCACTCCCGTCCTCGATAAAGTGAAGGGACACCTAAGCCTTGCATTAAATGCGCTTTGTCCTGTAATACTAGCGATAAGCTCATAGCGCTGTAGCACTTTCCACCTCCTGTGTGCCACTGTGGCAGCCCCTTTCGCCTATAAAAGGAGGACCATGGCGCGCTGGAGAAGGATTCGGCTCTTTGGAACCTAGCAACACCCAGAGCTAGTTCAAGAGCTCAAGAACACTAAATACATCCACCAAAGCAGGATCGTAGGGTTTTACGCATCTTTGCGGCCTGAACCTGGGTAAATCCCCTTTGTGTTGTCTGCTAGTCCTGCTCTTCTCACGATCCCCGCGCCCTGCAACTGTAGTACGGATTTCAGTGATCCCATAGGTGCAATGGAGAATGGCCTCCTCTCCGTAAAGCTATGGAGGCGAGCGAAGGTCTGCCACCCTCGGTGAAGATACATGACATGAGGGGCGGGGAACTTGACATCGGCCCATGTGCCACTGTTCCCACAACCTCTCATATGTAGCTGCAACACCTACGGCGGATCCAGCTCCCTCTCCCACGCAAATGGAGTCGGGAGGCGAAGGCGACGATGCGGTGGCTGGTGTAGCCTGGCAAAGAATTCGCAAGGGTTGTCCCCGGCGTGGCCCTCCATTGGAGGAGGGGATGCTGGCGGAGGCGAGGCTGATCTATTGTCGCGTCCTCCTCTCCCTCGAGCACCATGATGGCCTCGACCTCGCCCCCTCCCCCTTCCTATAGCGGCCAGACTCCGCCGCTGCGAGCTCTTGCGGAGGAGCGATGCACTGTCTAGCCGAAACCCTCGCCGCCACCGATGAAGCGTCACCATGCCCCTTTGCCATGGCAGAAGAAAGGAAGAAGCAGGAATGGGGAAGGACAGATGGTGAAGGATTGAGGGGCACCGTTCCTACCGCTCCCCTCTTTATAAAGAGGCGGGGGCGAGGCTCGGCCGCCCCCTCTCGGCCAATCCGACCTGTTGAAGTGACAACAAGCGGGGCCATCGACCGCCCTCCCCGCTCCATTGAAGGCACATGGGAATCGACCCGCGTGCGCACGACTTCCCACACCCCGCGCACCTGTCATTCGCTCTGCATTATGCATGTAGCAAACATGGCGCAAGGGGCGGGCGTAGTGGGACGCGTGGAGCGATGGTTCCCAAGCGAGGGCAGTAAATGGGAAGCAGCCCTGTGGTCTCGAAGAGACACGTAAGCCGCCTCTTTACTGTACACCACAAGGTGACACCAGCATGCTTCCGTCCTGCGCACGTGCATGATCTCCACATCGCACGTTCAACACGGGTCGTGGAGAAGCACAGCAGACGAAGCAGTGGCCGCGGTAAAATCCGCCCCAAACTGCCCGTGCACCATTTTGGGCCTGGCCCAACAACGTGTTGCGCTTATGTATGGCCCAGGCCCGGGGGCACCTGTCAGTGTACAAAAGTAGGGGCTCTGCTTTTGACCCCTTTACTTGTGCACGGGCAGTCAGAGCCTCCCGCCACGGCCACGCGTAACAGGGCAGGAAAGGGAAGCCGAAGAGAAGCCGAAGGTACAAGACAAACAAAGCAACGACAAGGACCAAGGCCAGAAAGATCAGATGGACGAAGCAGGTTTCCCTGGCAAGGACCCTTGCCGAGGCAGCCCCAGCAGCCCCGGCAAGGCCCTTGCCGGGGCAGCTCGCCCACACCAGCTGAGCAAGCCACCTTTTGAGCCCACCAACACTAGACACATTGGGACAGGGCTCGGGAGGCACCTCCATGGTGGCATGCAGATCTATGTGAAGACAAAGAATAGTCAATATCAAATGAGGATAGGAAGGCAACCATCCTTACCGAAGAAACCCACAAGACCCTCGGCAAGATCCTTGCCGGGGACTCCTGCGCGCCACGGCAAGACCCTTGCCGGGTCACCTGGCAAGGCCCTCGCCAAGCGTGCCAGCAGGGCCACTACCAGACCATGCCAGCCAAGTCTCCGCCGCTATTCGCATGCAGCTACCAACCCAACCAGCTGGGCAGGCACCTGCATGGCAACATGCAGCCCTTCGTGGAGGCTCTACCACCGCGGCAGCTCAGTTGCCTGCCTGCCTATATGGCACCGCATGCACCGCTGGCCAGGGCGTGTGTCAAAGCAAGGAGGAGCGGTGACGGACGGGACGGGCCTCGCTCCCGTCCGCGATAAAGTGAAGGGACACCTAAGCCTCGCATTAAATGCGCTTTGTCCTGTAATACAAGCGATAAGCTCATAGCGCTGTAGCACTTTCCACCTCCTGTGTGCCACTGTGGCTGCCCCTTTCGCCTATAAAGGGAGGCCCATGGCGCGCTGGAGAAGGATTCGGCTCTTTGGAACATAGCAGCACCCAGAGCTAGTTCAAGAGCTCAAGAACACTAAATACATCCACCAAAGCAGGATCGTAGGGTGTTACGCATCTTTGCGGCCCGAACCTGGGTAAATCCCCTTTGTGCTGTCTGCTAGTCCTGCTCTTCTCACGGTCCCCGTGCGCCACAACCATAGTAGGGATTCCAGTGATCCCATAGGTGTCATTTCCCACCGACACTTGGAATGTTATTTCTTCGGACCTATAATTCTCCTGCGTGCCGAATACCACATCTAGTGTGATTTTTCCCGCACATCATACCTCCCGACTAGGGATGATTCCTCTGAAGGTCGTGCTGCTTTGCCCAATGCGGCTCTTGTCTATTTCCATTTTGTTGAGAGTTTCCTCGTAGATGAGGTTGAACTCGCTGCCAGCGTCCATGAGCACTTTAGTAAGCCGAAATCCGTCCACAATTGGACTAAGGACCAAAGCGGCTGGTGCTCGGACTGTTCGGAATTGAGGTTCGTCACTGGCATTGAAGGGGATGGCCGTGTCGTTCCATGGCTTTATTGCTGCAATGTGGCAGACTTCGGTGAGGCTGCGGAGTGCTCGCTTGCGCCTGTTATTTGAGGAGAAAGTCTTGAAGACTGTCAATATTGTATTGTTATTTTCCGCGGGATGATGCTCTGTGGAGTCATTGATGAGGAGTTCCTCGCCGCTCTTGGCCACTTGCCGGAGTATCCAACATGCTCTAAGGCTGTGTGTTGGTCTGGTATCCGATGTGTGTGAATTTTGCATGGCCCATTGAGCCATCCCTCCAATACAATTCCACGCCCTGTAGTGGGCTTTGGTTTCTTTGTAATTGGATCGGGTGACTTGCGAGAGTGCACCCTTTTAGGTCGGACGAGGGGTTTAGTGAGAGCCGGAGGATCCCAGAATTTTGTTTGGGTTTTCCGGGCGCTTTCCATCGCACAGTACTTCCGTACTATGGCCACCAAGTCAGCGAAGTGTGCTATGTCACGGCGACTTATGGCGTTGAGGATTCCCTTGTCCGTGCAATTTTTGCAAAAGAATGAGATTGCGTCTTCCTCGCGACAGTCCTTGACTTTGCTTATTACAAGGAGGAATCTGGCCCAGAAGTGATGTACTGTCTCTTGGGGATCTTGTCTAATGTGGGAAAGATCGCTTGTATCTGGGTGTGTGGGTAGATTTAAGTCCAAACCCTGACTCGATCTGAGACCCAGGGGCAGAGGAGCTTCCGAACTTGGCAGTTCGGGCTCTGGGATGTTGCCCAATTTTTCTGGCCCGCTATCCAGTTCTAGGTTCGGAGCTTGGGTCACGTCCTCCCATAGACGGGTATCCGGCTCGGAGAGCTTGGGAGTCCGGACATAGTTCGTCTTCAAAATAGAGGAAGAATCGCTGCATTGCTCCTCCACCTCCGCTATCTGATGGGTGACCGGTGGAGAATTAATCTCTCTTTGGTCGGGTTTAAGCCCAATCCGATCATAGTCCTGTAGCGACTCCCAAGGCGGCGGTGCGATCCTAGAGCTCATTCAGGGAGGAGAGTTCCATTGGATCCATCTTCTTGGTGAATTCCGAGCTGATGTGGAGGCTGTTTTTGATGACCCGAGAAGTCATCATCGGCGCGGCAGCCGAACGGGCGGTCATGACGAAGCCGCCAAGTCGGAGAGTTTGGCCTATAGCCAGGGCTCCCCTAGTGGTGATGTTGTCCTTGATAACAAGGTGAGACATCAAGCCTTACCGTGACGGCACATTGGAACTCTCAATGAAAGCACCAATGTAGGTGTCAAAACTGGCGGATCTCGGGAAGGGGGTCCCAAACTGTGCATCTAAGGCTAATGGTAACAGGAGGCGGGGGACACAATGTTTACCCAGGTTCTGGCCCTCTTGATAGAGGTAATACCCTACTTACTACTTGATTGATCTTGCTGATATGAGTATTACAAGAGTTGATCTACCACGAGATCGTAGAGGCTAAACCCTTGAAGCTAGCCTATGATTATGATTGTTGTTGTCCTACGGACTAAACCCTCTGGTTTATATAGACACCGGAGGGGGCTAGGGTTACACAGAGTTGGTTACAGAGAAGGAGATCTACATATCCGAATTGCCAAGCTTGCCTTCCATGCAAAGGAGAGTCCCACCTGGACACGGGATGGAGTCTTCAATCTTGTATCTTCATAGTCCAACAGTCCGGCACAAGTACATAGTCCGGCTATCCGAGGACCCCCTAATCCAGGACTCCCTCAATGACTACTCAAGAAGTTCCCTCCAATAATAGTGTCTAGCACAAATCTAAACCAAGTAGTAACACCCACATAAAAATTGCAAAGAAGAATGGTAGTAGATTGCTTATGAGTTGATCTATTTTGACCATCGCAAATCCTATTCCAAGCAACTTTTAAATTCTCCCCTCCCCTTTGTTCAAAATTGAGAACTTCATTTTTAGGGGTACACGTAACAAGAGAGGAACTAGCCATAACAATAAAGCAAGCAAACAAGCGAACAGGCAAACGGAAACTTTTTTGTATTTTTGTGAAAACATTTTAGAAGTGGTGGAGATGAAAATGACAGGCAAATGGCAAATAATGTAAATGCAAGGAGATGAATGTTTATGCGATGGTACTTGATAGATGTTGATGATCTCGCCCCAGCAATGGCGACGGAAATTCTTCCTGCTACTTGTGAGTTGCGTTGGGATTTCCCCGAAGAGGAAAGGATGATGCAATACAGTTGAGATAATTATTTCCATGAGTTAAGAACCAAGGTTATCAATACAGTAGGAGAACCAAACAACACCTCATTAGCAGTACCTACACACAAAATAACAAATACTTGCACCCAACGCAAACAAGGGGTTGTCAATCCCTTGGTAGTTAATTGCAAGGATGAAATCTCGTAGTGATAGATAGATAAATAAAACACAAATAAAATAAAGTAAATATAATAACAACAAGGTATTTTCAGATTTTAATATATGATAAAAAGACCCCGGGGCCATAGTTTTCACTAGAGGCTTCTCTCTTGGAAATAGCATATGGTGGGTAAACAAATTACTATTGGGAAATTGATAGAAAAGCGAATAATCATGATGATATCCAAGTCAATGATCATGTATATAGGCATCACATCCGAGACAAGTAGACCGACTCCTGCATCTACTACTATTACTCCACACATCAATCGCTTTAAAGCATGCATCTAGAGTATTAAGTTCATAAAGAACGGAGTAACACCTTAAGCAAGATATGACATGACGTAGACAAAGTAAACTCACGCATGAATAAACCCCATCATTTTATCCTTAATGGAAACAATAAAAGCTCATGTCTTGTCACATTCTGTCACTGCGATATAGATCACCACAAGATTGAACCCATCACAAAGCACCTCTCCCGTTGCAAGAAAAATCAATCTAGTTGGCCAAACCAAATCAATAGATCGGAGAGAAATACAAAGCTATATTATGTAAAAGATTTCAGAGAAGACTCAAATAATATGCATTCATAATCTGATCATAAACTCACAATTCATCGAACCCCACCAAACACATCCAAAAAGTGATTACATTGAATAGATCTCCAAGAACATCTCCAAGAACATTGTATTGAAGATCAAAGTGAGAGAAGAAGCCATCTAGCTACTAGCTATGGACCCGTAGGTCTGTGATAAACTACTCACACATCATCATAAGGGTGGTAAGGCTGATGTAGAGCCCCTCCATGGCCGATTCCCCCTCTAGCAGAGTATCGGAAAAGGCATCCAGATGGGATATCACGAGAACAGAAGCTTGCGGCGGCGGTAAAGTGTTTTGGGTGGCTCTTTGTCGGTTTCCTGATTTTAGATAATTTATAGAGGCAGAATTTGGTCAAATAGAGCAACAAGGGCCCCACAAGGCACCAGGGTGCGTCAACCCCCCTGGGCGCACCTATTGGCTTGTGGGCCACACCTTCATCGACTGGCCCTCCACCAAAACTTCTAGGGTCTCTTATGTCTAGAAAAAATTGTCTAAAAGTTTTGTGGCATTTGGACTTCGTTTGGTACTGCTAACCTGGAAAACCAAAAACAAGAACAGAATAGCTAATGGCACTTGGCACTAAGTTAATAAGTTAGTCCCAAAAAATGATATATAATGACCTATAATTGCATTTAAAACATCCAAGATTGATACTATAATAGCATGGAAGAATCAAGAATTATAGATACATTGGAGACATATCACAAGGCAAGTGCTGCTAGAGGCGAGAATGATCCAGTTGTCTATGAAAAGGTAGGGAAAATAGCTAAGACATGATATGTGTGTTTACTACAACATGCTTAATACATCAACCGTACAAAACATAGCCATTGCAACTAGTATTATTAAGATTGAACTGGTCAGTTCATACTTGATAAATCCCAAGGGGTAGTTGCCGGGGCACTTCATCTGGGCCAGATCCCGCCCAAGTCGGCGGAGGCAGAGGCGAGGTGTTCCTCCGATTCGAAGCATGGATCAGTGTTGCTGACATGTGTACCTACAAGAAGCAAGTAAATGTTACAAGCTAAACTACAATTGCACAAATGATGTAAAATACTACTCCCTCCGTAAGAAATATAAGAGTGTTTATATTACTTAAGTAGTGATCCAAACGCTCTTATATTAGTTTATGAAGGGAGTATAAGACATGGGATGTAGCTAACCTCGACGACAAACAACAACATCACCTAGTGTGGCCCTGCGTAAGTACATGAAAGGCATGCTAACTACAACAGGGTTAGCATCCACCAAAAATAGAAAATGGAAATAAAACCACAACATCTCTAGTGATATCTTCATTGCAAAGAGTAGCACGGTGCAAAGGGACAAATTAAAAAATGGATAGAACTGTTAATTACAACATGCTTAACAATATCCTAAGTCATGTATTGTAAGTTTGTAAATGGTATTGGTGAAATTAAGCTGGACAGTTCATACTTGAACATCACATAGTGTGAAGTACTGAAATAAACAAGACACACTTAACTACAGACAACCTAGTATAGCCATCAAAACTGGTACTAATAAAAATGAAATTGACAAGGTTAAACATCGCAAGGCAAGTGCTGCTACAGCCGAGAATGACCTAGTTGTCTATAAAAAGGTAGAGGAAATAGCTAAGACGAGTTAGGCGTGTTTACTACAACATGCTTAACATGTGAACCGTACAGAACATAGCCATTGCAATTGGTATTGGTAAGATTGAATTGGTCAGTTCATACTTGATAAATCCTGAGGGCTAGTTGCTGGGGCACTTCATCTAGGACAGAGGCCGCTCCAAGTCAGTGGCGCCGGAGGCGATGTGTTCCTCTAGGTTGAAGCGTGGACCAGTAACGTTGACATGTGTGCCTATATGAAGCAAGTAAATGTTACAAGCTAAACTGCAATTGCACAAATGATGTAATACTATAAGACATGGGATGCAGCTATCCTCGATGACAAACAACAGGATCACCCATTATGACCCTGTGTAAGTACATGGAAAGGCATGTTAACTATATCAGCGTTAGCATCCATCAAAAATAGCAAATGGAAACAAAACGACATCATCTATAGTGATATCTTCATTGCAAAGAGTAGCACGGTAGCAAGGGGACAAATTAAAAAATGGATATAATTGTTAATTAAAATTGGTTTAACAACATCCTAAGTCATGTACGGTAAGTTTGTAGCTGGTATTTGTGAAATTATGCTGGACAGTTCATACTTGAACATCACATAGTGTGCAGTATTGAAGTAAACAAGGCACGTTTAACTATAGACAACCTAGTATAGCCATTGAAACTAGTACTGATAAAAATGAAATTGACAGAGTTAAACATCGCAAGGCAAGTGCTGCTAGAGCAGAGAATGGCCCAGATGTCTATAAAAAGCTAATGAAAATAGTTAAGATGGGTTAGGTAGGCTACACCATGCTTAATACGTCAATCATACAAAACATTGCCATTGCAACTGGTATTGTTAAGATTAAACTGGCCAGTTCATACTTGTTAACTCCTGAGGGGTAGTTGCTAGGGCACTTCATCTGGGCTAGAGCCCGCGCCAAGTTGGCGGTGGCATAGGTGAGGTGTTCCTCCAGGTCGAAACGTGGATCAATGCTACTGACATGTGTACCCACAAGGAGCAACTAAATGTGACAAGCTAAACTGCAATTGCACAAATGATGTGCAATACTATAAGATGTGGGATGCAGCTAACCTCGACGACTGGCAACAACATCGGCCATTGTGGCCCTACATAAGTACATGGAAATCATGCTAACTACAACAGGTTTAACATCCACCAAAAATAGAAAATGGAAATAAAACAATAGCATCTCTAGTGATATCTTTTTTGCGAAGAGTAGCACGGTAGCAATGGGACAGATTTAAAAATGGATAGAGCTGTTAATTACAACAGGCTTAACAGCATCCTAAGTCATGTAATGTAAGTTTGTAGCTGGTATTGGTGAAATTGTGCTGGACAGTTCATACTTGCATATCACACAATGTGCAATACTGAAATAAACAAGGCACATTTAACTACTAACAACCTATTATAGCCATTGAAGCCGGTGCTAATAAAATTGAAATTGACAGAGTTAAAAATCGCAAGAAAGTGCTGCGAGAGCAGAGAATGACCGATTTTTCTAAAAAAGGTCAGGAAAATAGCAAGGACGGGTTAGGCGTGTTTACTACAACATGCTTAATACATTAACCGTACAAAACATAACCATTACAATTGGTATTGGTAAAAAATGAACCGGTCAATTCATACTTGGTTAATCTCAAGGGGTACTTGCTAGGGCACTTCATTTGGGCTAGAGCCCACCCCAAGTCGGCAGCAAGGTGTTCCTTTAGGCCGACACACACAACGGCCATAGCGCCATCGATCGCCATCAGCTCCTCGACCTCCACATGATATGTGGTTGGGCTTACATGGTGATGCTTTGGAGTAGGGGTGGTGGGGATTTGGAGGCATGAGAATGTTTCACAGACGTCATTTAAGCAATTAGGCCTAGGTCATAATAGAGATCGGTGGGTTACCTGACTGGATCGACAGGCCTTAGGCAAAACATAGATGTGGTTGAATCTATGGTTGCGGCGATGGCGGTTTGAGATACCGTGGGGGCGTGGGGAGATACTACGGAAATGTGATGGGTGGGGTGTTGGTGGGAGGAATAAATTGTAAAATTGCCCGCATAATGAAAATTTCGCTGCGAAACTCGAAACTTGGGCAGTGGAAACACACAACACAGACGAAGCGCGTAAAATACTCGTCCGAGAAAACAGAAAATTGACAAATCCCGTCTCCAAAAAATTCTACATGTGTATTTGATTAGATCGGTCAATGGTGGCTGTGATGGTACGCTTGTGTTATTATAAAACATAGCTCAGGTAACTGACTTATGGACCATTAACGCAAAAAAAATGCACACGGTACGCCATAGAAACTGTGTGTTTTGTGATTTTCTAGTAATTACTGGTACCGTATCGTGCTATACAAATGGTTATTAACCCTTTCCATGACGGCATATGGAACCATCACCTAGTGAGTGACAGAGATAGGGGGTTCCTTCCCACACTACCCAGAAACCGTCGTGGACAAGCGAGCGGCTACTGACGATCGCCATAGAATAAACATATGAGAAGCCGCCCCAGTCCCACACGTTACATCTCGACATTATGTTTTTCACCAGAGAGACATCCCAAACGGTTACGCCTCTATAGTCATGTGCAAAAGGTGGACATCAACATTTAATCTACTGATATGTTTGTGATAGGTACATTATCGCACACGGTTCATGAATGTAAAATGTGTGCGGTGTCTCTACTAACTCGAACGTGTCCATTTTCTTAACTGTGTGCGATTGGTATTCCTATCACACATGCACACTGGTTTGAAATGTTTGTTGTATTATCATGGATCGCACACACATATGAGATGAAACCGTGTGTGCGTTCGTCGGGCATCACAAACGTTTCACGTCAAAGAACCGTATGTTCTCTATTTTTCATCGCACACACTATTTTCTTTCTAACAGGGTGCACATTATTTTATTCGCTCCTGTATAATTTTATTTTTCCCTATAATTTGTTACTCGAATTGGAAATTTTGAAATATGAAATATGGAAATCAATTTCTCAGCTCAATGGTTCAACAATGAATCCTTAAATAAAATTGTCAGTATAATATGTTCAGTAATTACTGGATTAGACAACAATTAACTATGATGAACCACAATATTGAGTGGCGGTAAAGGTGAAGAGGCAAGTGTAAATCATTTTGACTGCCGATGGTGTTGAAGAAGCGGAATGCCCATAATGTGCCTTCCTGCATGCCATAGGCACGAACAACTTTTGTCCAACCCCTTGTGATGATCGCCCGCCCATCCTTCACCGCCTTCAGGAAGACATCTAGAGCATTATTGAGGGAGTTCCGGACTAGGGGGTGTCCGGATAGCCGAATTATCATCATCGGCTGGACTCCAAGACTATGAAGATACAAGATTGAAGACTTTGTCCCGTGTCCGGATGGGACTTTCCTTGGCGTGGAAGGCAAGCTTGGCGACATGGATATGTAGATTTCCTACCATTGTAACCGACTCTGTGTAACCCTAGCCCTCTTCGGTGTCTATATAAACCAGATGGCTTTAGTCCATAGGACGAACAACAATCATACCATAGGCTAGCTTCTAGGGTTTAGCCTCCTTGATCTCGTGGTAGATCCACTCTTGTAACACACATCATCAATATTAATCAAGCAGGACATAGGGTTTTACCTCCATCAAGAGGGCCCGAACCTGGGTAAAACATCGTGTCCCTTGTCTCCTGTTACCATCCGCCTAGACGCACAGTTCGGGACCCCCTACCCGAGATCCGCCCGGTTTTGACACCGACATTGGTGCTTTCATTGAGAGTTCCTCTATGTCGTCACCGATAGGCTCGATGGCTTCTTCGACCATCATCAACGATGCAGTCTAGGGTGAGACCTTTCTCCCCAGACAGATCTTCGTATTCGGCGGCTTTGCACTGCGGGCCAATTCGCTTGGCCATCTGGAGCAGATTGAAAGATACGCCCCTGTCTGTCGGGTCAGATTTGGAAGTTTGAACTTCATGGCCGACATCTGCGGGGACTTGATCCTCGATGGATTCGAGCCACAGCCGAGCATGCCGCACTGTCACGGCGAGCATGATTCAGCTCTGCAGCCGGACAGTACCCTGGAGGCCGCACTCGAACCCGCTCCGATCTTCAATTCGGAGCCAGCTGTGAAGATCGAGGACGGATGGCTAGACACCGCCCCGGGGGCTGCAACCTCTACGGCGATAGAGCCAAACACTGACTTTGTCCCTCATAAAGCTCGCGACTCCGAGGTGCCGGACTCCTCGCTGGACTCCGAACCTCCCGCGCCCCCTCCGATCGAATCCGATTGGACGCCGATCATGGAGTTCACCGCAGTGGACATCTTTCAGCGCTCACCTTTCGGCGACATCTTAAGTTCGCTAAAGTATCTCTCGTTATCAGGAGAGCCCTGGCCGAACTGCGGCCAGGACAGTTGGGATGCGGACGACGAAGAAATTCAAAGCCCACCCACCACCCAATTAATAGCCACTGTCGACGATCTAACCGACATGCTAAACTATGACTCCGAAGACATCGACGGTATGGACAACGATGAAGGAGATGACCAAGAACCAGCGCCTAATGGGCACGGGAAAGCCACCCCAACTCACGACGTATACATGGTGGATACACCAAAAGGAAGCAATAATGAAGAAAAACAAGACGTGGCGAAGGACAACTCCCCCAACAAACAACCAAAACGGCGATGCAAGCGCCGCCCGACGACCGGCCTCGATAAAAACGGCACCCTTACGGACCCGGCCCAAGAGCAGGGCGAAGCAGTGGACGACGCACATGTCAACAGGCAGCCAGCCGGACATGAACTGGACAAGCAACCCATCCCCGGCGAAGATTATCTCACATCACCAGAGCATACGAATCTTCATAAGAGGCTCGTCGCCACTGCAAGAAGTTTGAAGAAGCAAAAGCGGAAGCTCAAAATAGCGGAGGACGCACTCAGAATGAGATGGAGCAAAGTACTCAACAGCGCAGATAAACATGGCGCTAGTCACCAGACAAAAAGCTACCCGAAGCGCAAGCTGTTGCCCGAATTTGAAGAGGAGGCCTTAGAGCCCCCGCAGTCAAAAAAGAAAGAAGTCGCCTGGCCGGATAGACGACCAGATGACAGGCCAAGAGCAACAAGGGGCGCCGCACACAAGCCGGCACACGATCAGCATAAATATCCTCGGAAAAAGGACGACCCAGTCAGATCTATTTATGGGCCAAAAAAGAAGACTCCAGGAAGCAACATAACCCGCCGAGCATTTGAAGACAACGGCACACCCAAATACAGGGGCGCCACACACCCACTATGTTTCACCGACGAGGTACTGGATCATGGATTTCCAGCGGGATTCAAACCCGTAAACATAGAGGCATATGACGGAACAACAGACCCCGGAGTCTGGATTGAGGATTACATCCTACACATACATATGGCCAGAGGAGACGATCTCCATGCCATAAAATACCTACCCCTCAAGCTCAAAGGGCCAGCTCGGCATTGGCTTAAAAGCCTCCCAGAAAATACCATTGGAAGTTGGGAAGAGCTTGAGGATGCGTTTGGAGCAAATTTTCAGGGGACCTATGTCCGCCCTCCGGATGCAGACGATTTAAGTCACATAACTCAACAGCCCAGAGAGTCAGCACGCAAATTCTGGAACAGATTCCTCACTAAAAAGAACCAAATAGTCGACTGTCCGGACGCTGAAGCCTTAGCAGCCTTTAAACACAACGTCCGAGACGAATGGCTTGCCAGACACCTCGGCCAGGAAAAACCAAGAACAATGGCCGCACTAACAAGCCTCATGACCCGCTTTTGCGCGGGGGAAGACAGCTGGCTGGCTAGATGCAGCACCAGCGACCCAAGTACATCCGAAGTCAGGGATGGAAATGCGAAATCACGACGCAGAAAAGATCAGCACCGGAATAAGGAAAATGGCCCGAATAGTACGGCGGTCAATTTCGGATTCAAAATCTCTCGGCCGAATAACAAAACACTGTCCCTCAAGGACAACAGTGAAGAGCTATCCAACCTAAATAAGATTCTGGATAGACTATGTCAAATACATGGTACCTCCGGGAAGCCTGCAAACCATACCCACAGAGATGGTTGGGTCTTCAAATAGTCCGGCCGACTTAATGCCGAACACAAGGGGCTCGACACACCAAGAGAAAGTGATGAAACCCAAAAGCAGCACTCCAGAAAACAGAAGACTTTCCCACTAGAAGTCAAAACAGTGAACTCACTTCATGTGATAACACGAAAAGACAGCGCGGCACCTGCAATACCAGGACACCGCCCGCAGAAGGGGGATAGACCCTACCAAAATTAGCCATAGCAGCACTTCCTTCAAAGGAGTGACGCCAAGCCTTTAAGCCAATTATACAGGCTATGTAACATTAGAGGTTGTGTTCGGTTCATCCGACAACCTCCGTCGCGAAAAGCTCACTATCCATCGCCCCATTCAAATAGTAGCCCTTAAGCACTACTGGGGCGCGCAGCTTTCGCCAGCCCTAACGCAATACCACATTACGTGTTTTTTACGCTTAAAAATGCCCGGTCAACGTGGCATAATTTCATTAAAAAGTAACTCCGAGTGTTCCTCGACCACGGAGAACGTGAGACTACCTCGACAGCCACACACTAATCAGACCTTGCGGGTCAAAGCCCCTAAAAACAGGTCATTCAGACCTCGGACATGGTTAGGCGAGTCCGGCAAGGGGCTTCCCAGCCGCATATCCCCTTTATAAGGGGCCGCGTGTATAAATGATGAGAGCCAATAAAGCTCAACTTTCTTCCCTTTATTCTATTATAATACAACTTCTGCACGATATTTCTTGGAAACTAAGTCCTTCTCCTTTACAGATGAAGCATGTGCTACACCCGTCCAGGATACAGCACAACGGAGACACAGGCGCAGACGTGCAGCAGGGACCAGTTGCAAGGATTCTCTTCAGATTAAGACCCTGCGTAAACCTTTCTTACTGTCTCTTGTTGATACACATCCCCCAGTTTCCCACCATAGCCGAGGAGGAGGCTGGCGTTTTGGCATCGGCCGCGTCAGAAGTTCCCGCCTGTACCTGGACACTAGGGGCTTAGGGCATTGTTCTGCCCGGTATCATAAAGACCGAACACCTCAGGGAGTGTTCGGCGTCTCGAGTTAGGCCTTATATGCATCCGCTCCGAATCATGTCTTTGGTCAAATGTTGGGTTTGCCCGGCTCCTGTGTTTTGCTGCCTTACGTTCCGTATCATCGCCTAACGCGGCACCAGGAGAACTACTGCGATTGTGCCCCGGTTCGGTCGGGCGAGCACCTCAGTAGAGAAAGCCGAAAATTGACTGTCATGATATAGCGAGAGACTGGTCAACCACTCGATCGACCATTGGAATGTTTAGAATTCCTCCGCTTTGATGAAGGACCGCTTCCCGGTCAGGCACATACGTGCCCCGAAGTTCGGAGAAGAGCGGTGCCGCTAGGGGCTATATAGTAGCCCCACATTCGAGCTCCTATGGCTAAGTGAAAGTGATAAAGCATTATAGTCTGATTGCCTAGTTTGCTACGCTATCACCTCCTTAAAAGGACCAAGACGTTGGATTAAGTGTGAAAAAGCGCTTTTCTTTTTGCAAACACCCCCGCACCATGTGCGTGGGGGCTGAAGCCAAAGACTGCCATCTTTCAGATTATACATACATATACGGCCGCACAGGAGATAGTTCAATGCTTGAACACACAAGTATACAAAGTTATTGCATTATAAACATGATCTCAGAAATCATACATGTCTTTCAAACATAACATCTTTCGAGCACTGCGACTCTATTAAACGAGCGCCCTGCAGGACTTCCTCAAAATAGTGCTTGGTGGGGAATCGGCTTTTGTCTGAACCCCGGGATGCAACAGCGGTGGCATCCATCTCCACCCAGTATGTCTTACCACGGGCGAGAGCCATCCGTGCACCTTCTATGCATGCCGACTGCTTCATCGCCCCAATAAGCGGCACCGCCCCAAGGAATTGCTGCAACAAGCCAAAATAACTCTTCGGCTTGGGCCTTTTCGGACACAGATGAGCGACCACATCCGTCATGGCAAGTCCGGACAATCTATTCAGCTCAGCCCACTCAACCAGCTGATCACTCAACGGAAGTGGACGCTCCGGACTATGGAATTGAGACTAGAAAAGCTCTTCCATTTCGTGATCCTCTTGGCTTTGAAAGTGCACGACTGCGTCCGCCGCACTCGCCGCCAAGTCCAGATAAGGATCCTCCGCACCGTACAAACGGCCAAGCTGAGCATACTTCGGATCCATGAACTTCCTACGCAGCATAAAGGGCTTTCCAGCCACAATGTCTTCGACCTGACGCAGTTCCTCCTTCATAGCCCGCATCGCACTACGGGCATCCTTGGCTTTGGCATCGGCCTTCTTCAGGTCCTCTTGCTCCGCTCGGCGTTCTCCTTCAAGAACCTCCAGGCGGTCGGTAGAAACTTTTAATTTTGTGGCCATTCCGGCCATCTCCTCCCTGCTTCGGCAGTGAGCAGCCTTCTCGGCTTCTAGCTCTTCCGCTGCCTTCGAGGCAGCCGCCTCGCTTTTTCTGGCTTGCTCCTTGGCCCGAGCAAGTTCTGCTCGAAGGCCTTCCACAGCAGCAGCACTATCTGCATCAGGCATACAAATTGTAAGGAATGGGCGTCAGCTCCCTTACTAGGCGACCGCAGAGCAACCACATACCTTGTGACTCATCGAGTCATTTATTGACCAGCGAGATGTCCGCATCCGCAACGTCGAGTTGCCTCTTCAGCTCGGCAAATCCATCAGTCCGGCTGGCCACCGAACGTTCCGCCACCTGCATAGGAAAGACGACAATCTATAACTGAGATTATGATCCTTGGCACGCTATCACTTTCGACAGCATACCAAGTCTCAGGGGCTACTATCTATACAGGGCGCACTTCATGTGAAAAACTGTCAAAAGGTATGTCATTTTTTGCGTACCTCAAATCCCGTCAGCAAACTTTCGACGGCCTCATGCAACCCGCTTTCGGTGGACGAGATCCTCTCAATCACCATACCCATTAATGTGCGGTGATCTTCTGAGATGGACGCCCTCTTAAGCAAATCCTGCAGCTCCACCGGCCGTACTCCAATGGGTGCCGAACTCTCTGGCCCCGCCAGACTCGGGAGACCCTCCGCGATCACACCTCAGGGTCGTCCGCCCCGCACGATGGGGCGGCAGATGGAGGCGTTTCGCTCTCCATCATCTCCAGACGAAGGTCTCCCGAAGATGAGCTGTGCTGAGATGGGCTGAGATCCGAACTACAAGGTGAAAACTTTGGTTACCCTTAGAAATTAAACAGGGATGTCCACTATTACAAAATTCCCCCTTTTACTTACGGCTCACTAGAGGGCTGATTCCTCCGAGGAGACAGTTCGGCCGGGGCTCTTCCCGGCACAGGACCTTCCGGTACAGATTTCTTTCCCCGCTTTGAGGCCTTGGCCTCCTGGTCTTCGGAAGCTCGATTCCTCCCTTACTGAAAGCCTCCGTGGCTGAGGTGGTAGATCCCCTATCCCCTTCTTCGCCCTCCTCCGAAGGTGCAACCTCTAACATTTTGATCAACACGGGATGCTGCGTGGTCTCAGGGAGGGGGCCGGACACCGTATCAGTTTTGCTTGTGCTATCCACTCATGTCCAAGGGATAGCTGGTTAAAAGGCAAACCCATAGTAAATAAATGGACGATGTGTCCGGACACAGGGCTACTTACTTGAGTATCCAGGCGATTGCAGCTTAGGCCAGCATCCTCGGTCAATTCCGGACGCATCTCTTGCGATCCGAAGAACAGTTTGTACATCTCCGCGGGTGTCAAACCCATGAAGTGTTGAAGAGCTCGTGGCCCCTCTGGATTAAATTCCCACAAGCGGAGGGGGCGACGTTTGCAGGGCAGTAGGCGCCGGATCAACATAACCTGTACCACTATGGCCAGATTGATCTCCCTTTCTTGGAGGCCTCGAATCCGGTCCTACAACAGGGGAACGTCCTTGGACGGCCCCCGGTCACGCCCCTTGTTGACCCATGACGTCAGCCGCTGTGGAGGGCCCGAGCGGAAGACGGGCGGCAGCTTCTGCCTGCTGCCCCTGGGAGCGGTGATATAGAACCGCTCCTGTTGCCACAAGCCGAGCTCCTCCTGAAAAGAGCCCTCGGGCCATGGAGCATCGGCCCTCTTACTTATAACCGCCCCGCCGCACTCTGCCTGACGCCCCTCAATCATCTTCGACTCCATGTTGAAGGTTTTGAGCCACAAGCCGAAGTGATGGGTAGTGCGGAGGAAGGCTTCGCAGACGACAATGAATGATTAGATGTGGAGGATAGACTCCGGAGCCAAGTCATGGAAATCCAACCCATAGTAAAACATGAGCCCCCTCACGAAGGGATCCGTCGGGAAGCCTAAACCCCGACGGAGGTGAGACACGAACACGACGCTCTTGCCAAGCTCGGGAGTAGGAATAACTTGCCCTCGGGCAGGCAGCCTATGCGAAATATCATAGGTTAAGTACCTGGCGTCTCTTAGCTTTAGCACGTCCTCTTCCATGACGGAGGAGGGCATCCACCGGCCTCGTAGGTCGGGGCCGGACATTGTCGAAGATCGAAGGTACCCAAATATGGAGCCCTGGGTGTTGGAACTCGGGGCGAGGGGCGGATTCGATAGAGAATTGAAGGAAAAGAACGGGCCTTGGTCTCATTATAAAGAGGGAGAATACCAAGAGCCGTCCCCGTGACCGTTCGGAACCCGCCTTCGATGGAGGGGGCGTGGCAACGGGCGCGGTTGGGTTACCCACGTCCGTATTGATGGGAATCCCGGAATAAGGGGAACACAATCTCTGCTTCGACAAGACGTGCCAAGGAAACCGCCTCGCTAAATGCGCGGAGGTAGAACAATAAAAACAATTCGAGTAAAGGCTTGGTAATGGTGTGACATCATGCCACAAAATACGTCAGCAGATTGAACTTGTGTAATATTATTCTCTCTACGGTGGTACGTGGAATTTATTTTTGCAGAGCCAGACACTATCCTGATGCTCACAATCTTCTATAAATTATTCGGACGAAGAACCCGCCTTGCAATGCTGAAGACAACATGCGCGCCGGACTCGTCGTCATTGAAGCCTGGTTCAGGGGCTACTGAGGGAGTTCCGGACTAGGGGGTGTCCGGATAGCCGAACTATCATCATCGGTCGGACTCCAAGACTATGAAGATACAAGATTGAAGACTTCGTCCCATGTCCGGATGGGACTTTCCTTGGCATGGAAGGCAAGCTTGGCGACACGGATATGTAGATTTCCTACCATTGTAACCGACTCTGTGTAACCCTAGCCCTCTCCGGTGTCTATATAAACCGGATGGCTTTAGTCCATAGGACGAACAACAATCATACCATAGGCTAGATTCTAGGGTTTAGCCTCCTTGATCTCGTGGTAGATCCACTCTTGTAACACACATCATCAATATTAATCAAGTAGGACGTAGGGTTTTACCTCCATCAAGAGGGCCCAAACCTGGGTAAAACATCGTGTCCCTTGTCTCCTATTACCATCCGCCTAGACGCACAGTTCGGGACCCCCTACCCGAGATCCGCCGGTTTTGACACCGACAATTATCATGGTAGCATGAATTATATACTTTAACCTTAGTTTCCTCCACTCCGGTCATGTAGTTTACAAGGTAATCATCAGTAAATAGCTTCGGAAACCACTGAAAAGAAAAATATATCAGATACTGAGGTCTAATAGAGTAACTTGTTGTGGGTAGGGGGAAAGGCAACACGTTACTTACCATCGTAAAGTTCACTATTGTCTTGGACAAAGTGTAAATAAAGAGCTTAATTCCCATCACCCATTTCTTTCACCTAACAATCTTTCTTAGCTCCTCACTTGACGCTTGTTCATGAATATCTCATTTCCCCATACGCAAAATGGATCGAAGCGTGGATCAGTACCACTCATATATGTACCTACAAGTAACCAGTAAATGTTACAAGCTAAATTGAGATTCCACAAATGATGTAAAATACAGCTACCTATGTTCCTAAGTACAAGTATTTTAAGAGATTTCAATATGAACTACATACAGATGTATATAGAATTATAGATATAGTTTAGATTAGAATCTAGATTCACTCATTTTGCTCCTCATGTAGTCTATATTGGAATCTCTAAAAATACTTATATTTAGGAACATATGGTGTATAAGACATGGGATGCAGCTAACCTCGACGGCAAACAACAGCATCACCCATTGTAGCCCTATTTAAGTACATGGAAAGCCAATGTTAACTACAACAGGGTTAACATCCACCCAAAATAGCAAATGGTAATAAAAGGGCAGCATCTGTAGTGATATCTTCATTGTGAAAGAGTAGCACGGTACCAAAGGGATGGATTAAAAAATGGATACAACTGTTAATTGCAACATGCTTAACAGCATCCTAAGTCATGTTTTGTAGGTTTGTAACCATTGAAATACAACTATTTAAACACGGATAAAAATGTTAATCGCAACATGCTTAATAGCCAGTGAAACCGGTAATGATAAAAATGCACTTGGCAGAGTTAAACATCAAAAGGCAGGTGCTGCCAGAGCCGAGAATGGCCGAGTTGTATATAAAAAGGTAGGGAAAATAGCTAAAATGTGTTAGGCATGTTTACTACAACATGCTTAATACATCAACCGTACAAAACATAGCTATTAATTGCAACTGGTATTGGTAAGATTTAACTGGTGAGTTCATACTTGGTAAGTCCTGAGAGGTAGTTGCTGGGGCACTTCATCTTGGCCATAGCCCGCCCAAAGTCAATGGCAGTAGAGGCGAGCTCTTCTTCCAGGTTGAAGCGTGGATTAGTGCCGCCGACATGTGTACCTACAAGAAGCAAGTAAATTTTAGAAAACAAACTGCAATTGCAGAAATGATGTAAAATACTATAAGACATGGGATGGAGCTAACCTCAACGGCAAACAACTGCATCGCCCGTTATGGCCCTACGTAAGTACATGGAAAGGCATGTTAAGTACATCAGGGTTAGCACCCACCAAAAATAGCAAATGGACAGCATCTCTAGTATATCTTCATTGCGGAGAGTAGCACGGTAGCAAAGGGACAGATTAAAAAAATGGATACAATTGTTAATTACAATAGGCTTAACAACATCCTAAGTCATGTTTTGTAAGTTTGTAGCCATTGAAATACAACTATTTGAAAATGCATACAACTGTTAATCATAATAGGCTTAATAGCCATTGAAATCGGTACTGATAAAAATGCAATTGGCAGAGTTGAGCTTCACAAGGCAGTTGCTGCCAGAGTAGAGAATGGCCCAGTTGTCTATAAAAAGGTAGGAAAAGTAGCTAAAATGTGATAGGCATGTTTACTACAACATGCTTAATACATCGACCATACAGAACATGACCAATAATTGCAACTGGTATTGGTTAGATTGAATTGGTGAGTACATACTTGGTATGTTCTGAGAGGTAGTTGCTGGGGCACTTCATCTTGACCAGAGCCCTCCCGAAGTCAGTGGCGGTGAAGGCGAGTTGTTCCTCCGGGTCGAAGCGTGGACCAGTGCCACTGACATGTGTACCTACAGGCAACCGGTAAATGTTAGAAGTTAAACTGCAATTGCACAAATGATGTGAAATACTGTAAGACATGCGATGCAGCTAACCTCGATGGCAAACAATAGCATCGGCCATTAGGACCCTGCGTAAGTACATGGACATGCATGTTAAGTACAACAGGGTTAGGATCCATCAAAAATAGCAAATGGGCAGCATCTCTAGTGATATCCTGAGTCATGTATTGTAAGTTTGTTGCTGGTATTGGTACAACTGAGCTGGACAGTTAATACTTAAACATCACACAATGTGCAGTAGTGAAATAAAAAAGGCACGAACATGCTTAATACATCAACCATACAAAACATAACCATTGCAAGTGGTATTGGTAAGATTGAGATGGTTAGATCATACCTGTTAAGTCCTGGGGGGTAGTCGCTGGGGCACTTCATCTGGGCCAGATCCTACACCAAGTCGGCGATGATGGAGGCGAGGTGTTCCTCCGGGTCAACACGCACAGTGGGCACCGCGTGCTGGACCGCCATCAGCTCCTCGACCTCGACGTGATATGTGGTTGGGCTTGCGCGGTGATGCTCTAGAGGTAGGGGCAGTGGGGATTTGGAGGCATGAGGATGTTTCGTAGGTGCCATTTAAGCAACCAAGGCGGGGTTGTGATAGAGATCGGTGGGTTACCTGTCTGGATCCGAGCAGAACGTAGATGTGGTTGAAGCTCTGGTTGTGGTGGCGGCGGTTTGAGCTGCCAATAGGGGGATGGGGCAGGGGGTGATACTTAGGAAATTTGATGGGTGGGGATGTGGTTGGAGGAATAAATTCTGAAATAATGCGCCTAATGAAAATTTCACTGGGAAAGTAGAAACTTGGGTGGGGGAAATAGACAATGCACACGAAGCACGTAAAATACTCGTGTGCAAGAAAGGAGAAAATTGGCCGATCCCGTCTCCAAAAAAATGTACACCTGTAGTTGATTTTTCGGTCAATAGTACGCCTGGTTTATTAGGAAACATCGCACAGGTAACTAACTTATGGATCATTAACGCAAAAAATGCACACGGTTACGCCATAGAAACTGTGTGTATTGTGATCTTCTAATAATTCTTATATCTATCAGCATCTCCAATCGCAACTAATTTCAACAATCTCTTTCATTGTATCAAGATTATTCAATGTACAAGAACGAGGCAAGGTGACACCCGATGAGCAATCATCGGTTTATGAAATGCAATCAAGTGTCAAACTGCCTTGCTCGCATAGCCAGATTTGATCCTATGCAACAAGAGAGAAGCTTGCTGCCATCTGCCGACGCGGCAATTTAAGCTGGTGTGTGGCCAACTTGCGTGGAGATGTGGGACTAAGAACCAGCTGCGACCATCTCTAGTCTCCTCTGGTGGCTGCGGGTGGAAGTTTCGGTAGTATTTGGGGCCGGGGTGCGGCTACAAAACTTCAGTGAACACATGCTAATCAACGCTCAAAGTCCTCAAAGGATGTGCTTACCAACATTGTACGTTAATAATAGATAGTACCAACTTAAAGGACTACTGGTAATTTTCTCTAAGACTAGTACATATGTAGTACTGGTAGATGCTCGTAATTAATTATACAAACTCTTATGGGCGACACACACACTAACTACTTCTCACATGCTGCCATCAGGCCTTGTTGGCCAAACATCGGCATTCTCCTCCCCGGCCTTGTTGGCGGCAACTGATGACCCACAAGTATAGGGGGTCTATCGTAGTCCTTCCGATAAGAGTGTCAAACTCAATGAGGAGCGGAAGGAAATGACAAGCGGTTTTTGGTAAGCTATTCTCTGCAAGCACTGAAATTATCGGTAACAGATAGTTTTGTGATAAGGTAATTCGTAATGGGTAACAAGTAACAAAAGTAAACAAGGTGCAGCAAGGTGGCCCAATGCTTTTTTAGCAAAGGACAAACCGGGATAAACTCTTATATAAAGGAAAGCGCTCCCGAGGACAAATGGGAATTATCGTCAAGCTAGTTTTCATCATGCTCATATGATTCGCGTTTGTTACTTTGATAATTTGATATGTGAGTGGACAGGTGCTTGGGTACTTCCCTTCCTTGGACAAGCATCCCACTTATGATTAACACCTCTTGAAAGTATCCACAACTATGAAAGAAAAATTAAGGTAAACCTAACCATAGCATGAAACATATGGATCCAAATCAGCCCCTTACGAAGGAACACATAAACTAGGGTTTAAGCTTCTGTCACTCTAGCAACCCATCATCTACTTATTACTTCCTAATGCCTTACCCTAGGCCCAAATAATGGTGAAGTTTCATGTAGGCGGCGTTCACATAACACCACTAGAGGAGAGACAACATACATCTCATCAAAATATCGAACGAATACCAAATTCACATGACTACTTATAACAAGACTTCCCCCATGTCCTCAGGAACAAACGTAAATACTCACAAATAATATTCTTGTTCATAATCATAGGGGTACTAATATGCATAAAGGATCTGAACATATGGTCTTCCACCGAATAAACCAACTAGCATCAACTACAAGGAGTAATGAACACTACTAGCAGCCCATAGGTACCAATCTGAGGTTTTGAGACAAAGATCGGATACAAGAGATGAACCAGGGTTTGAGAGGAGATGGTGCTGGTGAAGATGTTGATGGAGATTCACCCCCGAGGATCGATGGTGATGATGATGGTGACGATTTCCCCCTTCCGGAGGGATGTTTCCCCTGCAGAATAGCTCCGCCGGAGTCCTAGATTGGTTCCGCCAAGGTTCCGCCTCGAGATGGCGGCGCTTCTTCCCGAAAGCTTCCTTATGATTTTTTCCAGGGCAAAACATACCTTATACCAGAAGATGGGCATCGAGGGGCTTCCAGGTGGCCCACGAGGCTGGGGGCGCACCCAGGGGGTAGGGCGTGCCCCCACCCACGTGGCTAGTGGGTGCCCCCCCCTCTGGTGCTTTCTTCGCCCAATATTTTTAATAAATTCCAAAACTGACTTTCATGGAGTTTCATGACTTTTGGAGTTGTGCGGAATAGGTCTCTAATATTTGCTCCTTTTCCAGCCCAGAATCTAGCTGCCGGCATTCTCCCTCTTCATGTAAACCTTGTAAAATAAGAGAGAAAAGGCATAAGTATTGTGACATAATGTGAAGTAACAACCTATAATGCAATAAATATCGACATAAAAGCATGATGCAAAATGCATGTGTCAGCAACCCACCGTGCTTCGATCTCCGCCAAGCTCTCCTCAGCATGGCGTGTGGCCTCTTCTTTCTTGCGGTGGAGGGACTCTCTTTTCTTAACTGATTTCTGCCTTTTCTGCTCCTTCTGTGCGGCTTTGGCCGCCTCTAGATCCACCGCCCATTCGGCCATGGTAGCCTCAAAGTCCACCCACATAACTGTGTGGCCGTCGGCGGCGATGAACTCCGCCGGACGAGAGGCCATTGCTTCCTTACCATGTGTGCGGTCGCGGGCGGCGAGGAATGCGGCGCAGCGTAATCCCAACACTTCCTTACGAGTTACTGTGTACCGCGGTGCCATGAATGACGCTTGGAAAGAGATCTGGGATGGAGGTGCTGGGCAATCGAAAAGTGCGGTGGTTTTTAAGAGCTCAACAACAAACAACAAAGGAAATTTGGCTTCCCTTACAATTTTGCTTGTTCATTATCACACACGGTTCATCTCCGTCGCCTCCGGAAATAGTGTGCGCTGAGCCTATTGTGTGTTGCGTTATGATTGGCCGGAACCCCAGCCACACGAATCGCACATGTGCACCGTAGGATGCACCGTGATCGAACAACAATCCACATCCTCACATCACACCCGTGCAGCTCTAGCTGGATTGGATTTATATGCGCTAATTGCCTAGAAAATGCACATAATCCCCTAAATATGGTAAATGAGCCCGAAAAAATGCCAAATGTGAACGCGGTGATTTGCAGGGTGTATGTTCATCATAGAAAATACTCCAGGGAAAAGAACGAAGAAAATTTTGATTCCCCTAAAATCTTGGTGATTCCCCTTTGTGAAGAGTGTGCATGACGACATAATCCAAACATTCTCAAATTTTTACCAGGGCATGGTGAGGCCATACCATGGCACCATGCCAGGTGTCATGTTTTCCAAGCATGTATTTCATTTTTATATAGTTGTTAACCCAGTAAATGACATGTTTGTGGCTGACTATTGCGACACATTTCCTTGAAATATCTTCCCATTCCTTGTAAAAGGCATGATAATTTACTAAATAGCACGAGCATGGTTTTCCAGACCATTCTTGTGCACCTTTTCATGCACCGATTGTTCAAATTTGAATTATGTGCACTACTGGAATCTGGCATTTTGTCGTCTGCCACCTCTTTGCCATCCGCCAGCTAATGGCAAAGAGGCTCTTTGCCATCCGCTTCCTTCCAGAAAGCGGACGGCAAAGAATGGGATGATGGGAAAAAAGGATATTTGCCGCCAGCTGCTTCTTTATTGTCAGCCCGCTGATGGCAAAGAGCGAGAAGGCAGACGTCAAAGAGCCAGGTGGGCCCCACAGGGCATGATGTGGCTAGGTCAGCCTATTTGCCATCAGCCTAATCTTTGTCGTCAGCCTGCTGGACCTTTGCTGTCCACTGGCGGACGGCAAAGAAAGGGCCCAGCTAACGGCCGTCTCCCCCTTCTGCTCTGCGCGCCCTTTACCGTCCGCTTGCGGATGGGAAAGAACGTGCCTCCACTAATTAGTAACAGTCGGCCCCTCTCTGTCTCTCCGGCCCCACCCCACTGCTCTCTCCCCTCTCTCTCACCCCTCTCTCCACCCCGCGCCCCCACTTACCCGCGTCCGCGCCCGCACTGCCGCGTCGAGCACCGCTCCGCCTAGACGCTGCCGCCGCCCCACCCCGCCGCAGCACCACCCCACCGAACCGGAGCCCTGCGGCCCCGTCGCCACCACCGCTCGGTGCCCCCTCCGCGCGGCCATCGCCGCCCCGCCGCCCCTCCCCGCTGCAGCACCACCCCAGTGCCCCGGAGCCCTGCGGCCCCGTCGCCGCCACTGCCCGGCGCCACCTTCGCTTGGCCAGCAACACCCCGCCTCCTTGGAGCTGCGGCCCCGTCACCACCACCGCTCGGCACCCCTCCGCCCGGCCAGCGCCCCTCCAGTGGCAAGCAACCCCGCCGCCCAGCACCCCTGGGCCCTGCCGGCCAGTCGCAGGCCGTCCCACCCCTGCGCAGGTGAGCCCCGGCCGCACACCTCTTCTCTATTTTTTCTTCTTTTTTTAGTTTAGATTACTTTTAGTTTTGTTTTAGATTTAGTTTAGTGTAGATTACTTTTAGTTTGGTTTTATATTTAGTTTAGTTTAGATTACTTTTAGTTTGGTCTCAGGTTTAGTTTAGTTTTAGGTTTATGTTTAGTCATGAAAAAAACTAAGAATAATTAGAAGAAGAGGAGGAGGAGAAGAATAGCTAGGTTTAGGTGTATATTTTCCTCTTTTGTTTTAGGTTAATTAGTGCTAG
>NC_057795.1:203527660-203531085 GCF_018294505.1 Triticum aestivum
ACCCTGACACCACACCCCGACACCCTGACAGCACACCCCGACCCCGACCCCGACACCCTGACAGCACACCCCGACCCCGGACATGATGATGATACAAAAACATCATATATATTTGTGTTGATCGGGTGTATTTTTATTATGTTCATGATGATGATACACTTAAATTATATACATATTATTATGTTCATGTCAGGTATCCAATTTTTTTATGTTGTACTAATTTCGTTTACTTTTTGTCATTACAGGTATTGACAGGATGGTGGGTAAGGGTCTAGAGCGCCCCGAGCCTCCTGCGAGCGCTACTGGGAGGGTGGTTCCATTATTCCAGCCCAGCCCCTCCGAAGAGCGCTGCTAGACGCATGCAGACAACTGCGACGGGCGCTTCTTCTTCGGCTGGGAGAGGTCGAGGGAGGACGAAGAAGGCTAGTAGAGGTGGACGTGGCAGCAGGAGAGGTAGGAAGGCTGCTACGCCTTCCTCGCCACCACCCTCAGCTGATTCACTCGAGCACAAGACTGCTCCGTCTGACGTGGACCCGTCTCGGACTCCGGTCCATGAGCCTCCGGTCACTGATCCTTCACCCCACCAGACTCGGGTCGCCGATCCTTTGCCCCACATGAGTCCGGTCCCGGAGTCTTCGTCCCAGAAGACTCTGGTCATGGGCTCTTTGTCCCAGAAGACTCCGATCCCGCCGTCTTCTTCCCACGAGACTCCGGAGGCTTGTGGCCCGGAGGATGGTAGCGAGGACACCTTTTCAGATGATAGCTACAGCGACGATGAGCTGGTTGAGAAGGGCAAGGAGGTCTACAACCATGGTTGTACAAAGCTCCCGCCCGTGCCGACGACCCCTGACTAGAGGTGGTTGATTGCGCCTAAAGGGTTGAAGTAAGTGCATTTACTATTTTTTAACCGTTTGCCTTCATGTTCCTTCAAATTAGTATCTAATGCGTTGGCCTTGTCATACTGCAGGGGCTGGGTATACCCTAAGGATGTCCGCATGCCCAACCAGGTCCTTGGTGCGCTTTGCCGACAACACTTCCCTGGGTGGGTCACGATGCCCGTTGTGGGTCAGGTTCCACAGCTAGCACTGACCTGGGAGCTGTACAATGTTGCCCAGGCCCCGCCGGAGGAGCTGTACAACGGTGTCTTGTGCGAGACGGGGCCGACATTGTGTTCCGAGGTTTTGGGTAATTTCTCCTTTATAGAATTAAAAATGAACACTACCTAGTGATTGTACTAATCAGTGTTGTCTTGTTTAATTGCAGACCTTCTACAGGGTTTTAGAGGGAGAGCAGGAGGCCGCGTGTATGGTTGTCGAAACCGACTGCAAGCGCCTACTTCAAAATTTATGACACGAGGCTCGGGTGCAGGCCGTTCGAGACTACTACGCCTCGAAGGGTATTAGGAGGGCCAAGAAGAAGTGTCACGGAAAGTTTCTGAGTAAGGAGAAGTACATGCTGGTAATTACCTATTCTTAAGGCCTTGAACTTATTTTTCTTGATTTGATTCGTAGCGCTGAAATTTCTCTTTTCTCACTTAGGTGCCCCCGAGATGGTGTGTGGATAAGATGGACTGTTGGGAGGCGTTGGTGGATGCGTGGTGCTCTTCCCCATGGCTAGGCGAACACCAAAGGGCCAAGCATAAGTGCAACCAAATGGAAGGTGTGCCACACCATCAAGGGAGCTCCAACCTGTTTGAGTACGGGGATAAGTGGGTATGTGGTTTGCTGCATGATTCATGCAATTTCATTCATCATGGTAGCGCTTATCCTTTCCAAAATGACTTAATATGCTTAGTTAGTTAAAAAAGGCATAACTACCTTGGATAGTTCATTTATGACATATTTAGCTCTAAAATGACATAATACCTTTAGGTATCTCTATAAAATGACTTAATATGCTTTAGTTAGTTAAAAATGGCATAACTACCTTCGATAGCTCAATAACGACCTAAACTAATCATAGCTAGTTCATTCATGACATAATTAGCTCTAAAATGACATAATAACCTTAGATAGCTCTATAGAATGCCTAAATATGTTATAGTTAGCTAAAAATGGCATAACTACCTTGGATAGCTCAATAATGACATAATTAGCATACTTTGGTCAAAGATGGCATAATAATCTTGGTTACCTCGAAATGACCTAAACTCCTAAACTTAGCTTATTTTCCTCGAAAATGACATAATAACCTTTCTTAGCTCCAAAATGACCTATTTACATAGAAATATCATTCTTCATGCTAGCTTGAGCCCTTAACTAATATTTTGTTCCTCTCTCTCAGGCGCAGTACCACAAGAAGCCTGTGCCAAGTCTGTTTGACCTCTATGGCATGGCCCATATGGCCCTATACAAGAAGGCCAAGCCATTGATGGAGTCTGACCTAGATCATTCAGAGAGCTTCACCAACATCTCCTCCCACCACAAGCTTGTGAAGTACAAAGATGAGGGGAAGGCGAGGAAAGTTGAGGACTTTTACCCGAGCCAGGATCCTTTTGATACAGAGCTGGTGATGATATATGGTGGCGGGAGGACCCATGGCTCTGAAGCCATTGGTGATGGACTGATACGTTGTCCTAAGACTCTCCCGTAGATCAAGAAGCGCCTGACTAGCTCTGATCCTGAGAAAACGCCTCCTGCACGGCCCGCGGAGCTCGTCATGGCGGTTAGTTATACGGACTCTCTCACCTTTCCTCCATTACATTTTGTGTGCGTCCGTCGATGATTACAATGCTAACGAGGAGTGCTATGTTGCAGGCAGCGGTTGAGAAAGAGAGACTGAAGACCCAGGCGCTTTTGGAGGAGGCAAAAAGGGAGGCGGCGGAGAGGGAGAGGGAGAGGGAGGAGAGGACGGCTAAGCTGTTGGAGGAGGAGAGGAACCGGAATGAGGCGTCTCACCGGGCCCTATACAAGCTCATCGTGGTACGTTTCTCATGCATATTAGCCCAATCATGCATGCAATGTTTGCATTACCAACTAATATGACTGACTCGTGAGAACCAAATGTGAGGACCATGTGCGAGAAAAACGGTCAGGCCCCTCCACCGATGCCCTAGATTGCTCTGGCGACCATGGTGAGTTTGATTCAAATGGTCCTTAGTTACTAATATTCACATTTCAGTTTGCATCATGCTAACGAGACATTATTGGAAATGATCTTTGGTTCAGAATGGCTCCTGACAAGCATCGACCAATCCTTCCGCGTCTGCCAATGTCAGAACCCCGACCGGTCCTTCACCTTTGTCTGCCACTGGCACAGCCCCGACCATTCCTGCACCTCTGCGATAACGGTATTTTTCTTCTTATTTAGCCTGTTTAGTCCATTTTTGACATAATTTAGCCTATTTAGTCCACAAATGACATAATAAGATGAAGAAAATCAATGAAGAGGAATGAAAGAAGGAATAAGAAGAAGAAGAAGAAGAA
>NC_057795.1:203531628-203581733 GCF_018294505.1 Triticum aestivum
TCTTCTCCTTCTTCTTCTTCTTCTTCTAGTTTTCTTCTTCTTCTTCTTCTAACTTTCTTGTTTCCCATTTTGCATATTTAATTCACTATATGGAAGCTTGCGTGGATGGAGTGCTTGTTTCTCTGTTCTTCTTTTTGTTTGTATCGAAGAATAATGTGGAACTTGTTATATAGATGCATGGAACAATGTGTTGGATGAACATTGCGATATTAGTGTAAGATGTATGGATGAACTATGTTTCTTATGTATGTATGTTGTCATGGATGGAGCTATGTGTTGGATACATCATATGTTTATTGTGTGTGTGACAAAAAATTATATGTATATCTGTGTGTGAATTCCAGTGAAATTAAATGGATATAAATAAAAACATGGGATATATATACTCTTTGCCATCTGCTAGCAGACGACAAAGAGGACACATGTCAGCTACCTATAGAAACCGGGAACACAGGCTGCCCATTTGGACAGTTTGTCGTCCACTGGCGGACGGCAAAGACCTTTGAATCTTTGACGTCTGCTGGCAGATGGCATAGCTGGCCACGTGGCAGCTTCGCAGTGCTGGCCTAACTGAGCTCTTTGCCGTCAGTCAGTGGACGACAAAGAGCGTTGTTAACCCCCTAACGGCTCTGACGCCACCCCACTATCGTTCGTTGTCTTCGGCCTCTGCTGGCCTCAGACGGCGGACGATACAATCCTTTGCCGTCCGTTTCTAGGAAGCGAACGGCAAAGAAGGCCTTTGCTGGGACCTGTTCAGATGGACAGTTTGCCGTCTGCTGGCAGACGGCAAAGAAGTTTGCCGTCAGTGATCTATGCCTTTGCCGTCCGCCATGGCGGACGTCAAAGAAGCTAATTCCAGTTGTGGTGCATTAATGCCTAGAAAATGCACATAATCCCCTATATATGGTGAATGTGCCCGGAAATATGTCATATTTGAATACGTGGCATTGGAGGGCGTATGTTGATTGTTGGAAAAAAATGAATGACAAACTAGGAGGGAAATTTAGATTCCCCTTCAATCTTGGTGATTTCTCTCTCGAAAGCATGGAACTTCCTCGGTGGCGCTTCGATTTATGAAGGGTGTGCATGACGACATAAATCAAGCCTTCACAGCTTTATACCAGGGCATGGTGAGGCCATACCATGGCACCATGTCAGGCATCATGTTTTTGAAACACGTATTTCATTTTTCTATAGTTGATAACCCAGTAAATGACGCATTTGTGGTTGACTATTGCCACGCATTCCCTTGAAATCTCTGCCCATTCCTTATAAAAGGCATGGGAATTTAATAAATACCATGAGTATGGTTTTTCCATACTGTTATTCTGCACCTTTTCATGCACCGATTGTTCGAATTTGAATTATGTGGATTAATGCCTAGAAAATGCACATAATCCCCAAAATATGGTAAATAAGCCCGGAAAAATGCCTAATTTGAACACGTTGCATTCTAGGGGGTATGTTGATTATAGAAAAAAACTTAATGACAAGCTAGGAAGGAAATTTGGATTCCCGGTCCCTTCAATCTTGCTGATTTCCCCCTCGAAACCATGAAAATTCCTCGGTGATGGTTCGATTTATGAATGGCGTGGACTACGACATAAGCCAAACCTTCTCAAATTTGTAC
Source organism: Triticum aestivum (assembly GCF_018294505.1). Classification (NCBI taxonomy): domain Eukaryota; kingdom Viridiplantae; phylum Streptophyta; class Magnoliopsida; order Poales; family Poaceae; genus Triticum; species Triticum aestivum. Next base: position 203,533,259 of record NC_057795.1, read on the forward strand.
CAGGTCATGGTGAGGCCATACCATGGTAGCATGCCAGCCGTCATGTTTTTCAAGCATGTATTTCAATTTTATACAGTTGAAAAACCAATAAACGACGTGTTTATCGTTGACTATTGCCACACATTTCCGTGAAACATCTGCCCATTCCATGTAAAAGGCATGAGAATTTACTAAATAGCACGATCATGGTTTTTGAGACCATTCTTGTGCACCTTTTCATGCAGCGATTGTTTGTTGAATTATGTGCATTAATGCCTAGAAAATGCACACAATCCCTTAAATATTGTAAATGAACCCAGAAGAGTGCCAAATTTGAAAACGGCGATTTGCAGGGTTTATATTCATTGTAGAAAAACACTCATGTACAAAGGACAAAGGAAATTTGAATTCCCCTTCAATCTCGATGATTAACTATCGCACACGATTCATCTCCGTCGCCTCTGTGAACCGTGTGTGTTCACCCACGCATGGAAAAGGAAAAAGAAAACCCTCGCCCACTTTGTCCCCACCCACTCCCGCAGACTCCTCCGCAAATCTGCACCTCATCAACTTCTATCGCAGCGGCCACCATAAGCTCGATGGCTATCGTCGGCAGGATTTCGCCCCTACCGCTTTGTGTCGCCTATCTGCACCGATATTCTAGATCCCTGGACGATTGGGGTTTTCTGCGGGAATGGGTCGGGAATATTTCTCATGGAAAAGGTAATCAAGTTAGCAAAATATTCACTCATCTCTTATTGTAGTCCGTCCATCACTGTTAATCAATCGGCGCAAATCATCATGGATTCATTTTTCTTCTAGCTGATTCGAGGTTTTTCATTAGTGCGTGCAAAAATCGGGCAAGTGTGCTCGCGGCCAGTCAGAAACGAAGTTCTATCACCAATCCGGATGACTTCGGGGAGCGCTCGGTATGTTCAACCTTAACCTACCACACTCGGCGTGGCCTAAATTTGTGAACAAATACTGTCTGTTGCTACATTTGGATAAAAGGTATGATGCCACGTGCAGCCTAGATGTCGAAGCCAAGTTTTCCCCCCTATATGAGGCAAATATATGATGTATTGTTCATTCAGTTACTCTCATATTTGCATCAAATCTTTGTTACGTTATCTATTTTTAATTATATATTTTTGTACTTTGCTATCATCAATATATTGATTTGATCTATCACTTACTCCCATATTTGCATCTTGCTCTGTTATTTCAATATATCTAATTTATGATCATAATTTTCATTTCAAGCAATACATCCCTTGCTTTGCAAGAACATGAGTAGAAGGAAATCTTGGGCATTACTTTGTTGATGACTGCATGGATGTCATATTGACAACACATCATTGATTTATAATGACGGTTAGCCTAAAACTTGATAAAGACGGCTACTCCTATTTTGATGCAGACCTTTGGAGAAAAATGTCTAAGTGTTATGAACTGAAAGCTGGCAATAAAATTCTATTGCGTGCACCACAGCCAGGTCTAATTAACATGGATGTTTACTTCCCCAACGTCATGAGCCAATCAAAGTCTGGTCGAGGTTACTGTTCTTTCAACTTTCTCCATGCTAGCATACTACTTACCAAAATTGGGGTATTTGTTTTGACTAATTGATCACTATTTAAGCAATCAATTGTGATTTCATTTTATGTCTCTGTTCCTAGGCAGTAACAAATTCTATTTACCAATTTATGCGCACTATATATTCTTCTGCCATGTTCTGAATAAATAATACCTTTCTACCTTTTAAGTAGGATATGTTGGATGCATAGTGAATGATCTATATTTTATTAAGTGTACCAAATTTCATTGGAAGGACTTGAAGCATGTCATAAACGTTGTTGATAATCTGACAGAGATAGCACAGCATATGAACGCTGGATTTTGGATGGGATTAAATATACCTATGGTGCACACGTTGAAAAAGACCAATTGTGTGCACAAAATGCTGGTACAAAGTCTTAATTTTATATTGATGATCATAAACTATATATATCTTCAATGATATGTTATAGTTGGTTTTTATTCTACATTTCAACAAAAATTGCCCGCTGTAGCAGTTCCTGGATCGATTTCCCAGCATGGTCGAATTACACTTGTGCCTGCTAATAATGCCAAAGTGATAGCAAGGTACTGCATTCCCTGCATAAATGAACCATTCTAATTAACAAGTTCTCGCTTGTCGTGGCAATGCATCCATATTGAAAAATTGGAGACACTGTTCTACTCATGCTCAACCAAGGCACAGGAGGGCTCTTCCTTTTCATTAACGAGATGCCGAGTTGCCGTGATCAAGCTGCTTCCAGTGGATAGTTGTGGTTGTTGGCCCTCAGCCTCTTAAAATGTGCTAGCTGTTACTATGTTAAGTATGTAGATATGGACCACATGGTTGTTGGCCCTCTACCTCTTAAAATGTGATAGTTGTTACTATGTTAAGTATGAAAATATGGACCACATGGTTGTCAAAACCGTGTTATGAAGATCATCCTTTTGTCAACTAGTGTAACCACTATCTATATGCTACTCAAATGTTGTTAGCCAAGTTATTAAATTTTCATTGAAAGTATTAGTATCATACATAGTTCATTGAGTTTAAGCGTGTGCCTGATGTCCAGAAGGCATTTGCATATTACCTGTCCATATTGCAAATTCACACACGTGTTAACATAAGGAAACATATGTGTAACTTACTAATCATCCCACATGAGTACTAGGAGACGCATCGTGCGCGATACTCCTAGCCACCGCAAGCAACTAGTTTGCAATTTTTAAAGTTTTTTGTACACACAGAATCACACACTAATTAACTGTAGTAACTGTTTGTGTTGTAATTTCTCATCGCAACTAGTTCATCCGAGTCGGCTGTTTGCCGTGTATCATACACATCTTGTTTACACGATTCGTTTGTGTTCTTTTGGCTCATCGCAAATAGTTCATCTATGTGAACTGTATGCCGCATATCTCAAACATCTTGTTAAGTTGAACCGTTTCTGTAGGGTTGCCTAATCAAAAACAGTTCGCCCGAGGGAACCGTATACCGTGTATCACACACACCTCGATCAGGCTAACCATTTCTGTTGCACTCACTAATAGCAAATAGTTCATATGAGTGAACTATATGGCATATATCGCACACACCTTGACATGGTTGCCCGTTTCTGTTGTTCTGACTCATTGCAAATAGTTCGGATGGATCAACTTTGTGCCCTGCATAGAACGCGCAACTAAAATTGGAACCATGTTTGATGGCTCCGCCATCGCAAACGATTTGCATTTTTTCGGCGGTTTTTTACATCACCGTTTGCGATTAATGCATCGCACACAATTTCGTCAAAGGGTCTCTGATCGTAGTGTCGCGTTAGCAGCATCCTGCAGTAGTGAATTCTTATATCTATCAGCATATACATCCAGAACTGCAAATTTAAATTCTCTTTCATTGTAGCAGGGTTATTCAACTTACATGAACGAGGCAAAAATGACACTCGATGAACAATCATTGGTTTATGAAATGCGATCAAGTGTCAACCTGCCTCGCTCACACAGCCAGAATTGTTCCTATGCAACAAAAGAGAAGCTTGCTGCCATCCGCCGACGCGGCTATTTAAGTCGGTGTGCGGCCACCTTGCGCGGTAAGGTGGGACTTAAAACCATCTGCGGCCAGCTCGTCTCCGGTGCGCGTAGTGGAGCAGAAGCATGTTGTGCAGAGATGGGAGAGGAAGGAGTTTTGGGTGGCTGGAGGCGGACATTTCGGGAGGATTTAGGGCTGGGGTATGACTACAAAACTTTAGTGAACACATGCTAAGCAAAACTCAAAACCCTAAAAGGATGTCGCTTAGACATTGTACGGTAATAATAGATACCAACTTAAATTCCTAGATAGTGGTAATTTGCTCTAAAACTATTAAGTAGTACTGGTAAATGCTCCTAATTAATTAAACAAACCTATGGATGACACATGCACTAACTACTTCTCACATGCTGGCTAGACGTAATCGTTCTCATTCCCAGCCTTGTCAGCAACAACCTACCATTCTTGGATCTCTATACATCTCTCATCAGTGTTGCGGTAGCTACCATTGCGATCCTGGCAAGTGGAGGCATCGGGGCATGCTGGCCATACGTCGCCGTTCTCCTTCCTGGCCTTGTCGGCAGTAGCCCACTATGCTTGCATCTCCGCCGAGCTCTCCTCTATAGCGCGTGCGACCTCTTATTTCTTGCGGTGGTGAGACTCTCTTTTCTTAGTGCTTTTTGCTTTTTGCTTTTCTTAGTTCTTTTCATTTGTACCATTCAAACGATCAATACACTACAGGGATCTAATGAAACTTACTCAGATTTCATGGATTGGGAGAACATAACCATAGCATTTCTATTCCAAAAAGGGGGAGGCGGGAGTAACTAGAGAAACCCTAAGATATATTTGACACATAAATGGGTATAGATGACTAACTAGTTCTCCATCATCGTCGGATTTGTCGGCAAAGTGGTCGTCGGAGTCATCGCTAGAGTCCCTGTGGACCTCCGGCTCTGGCTGTGGAAGCACGACGCCATCAACAATGTCAAGGTCGTGTGAGACCGTGTTAGTGGCGAAGGCAACCCGTGTCTCCATCTTCACATCGTGCTCATGTGGTTTAGCAGCCCCGGCATTGCCACTCCCTCTAATGGGGCATTTCGGCAGCAGCCCCATACACTGACGACGGTGAGGATTGAGAGCGGTGTCAAGGATGCATGCTGAGAGAGAGGATTGTGTGTGCAGCGAGAATGAGGGGTGCGGCCGCCTATTATGACCAGCGGCTCGAGCGCTCCATTAATATGGAGAAGTGAGAGCGAAGCGGGCGAATGTCAAAGGGTTGGCTCGCCTCCCGGTGAGCCTACGCAGCGGACTGCTAGCATGCCTACCATCATTTGACACAATTACTCGCACACCTCCCAGTGGCACTGTGTAGCGAACATGCCTCCCGTCAATTCACACACCTGCACGCATGCCTCCCAGTCTGCCTATGCGGCAGACTGCTCGCATGCATCCCTTCAACTCACGCCTGTTTGCACAACACACGGGACGCGTGGCGGCACGTATATTAATTTTCTTTTTTGATGATTAATTCTATCGGTTTGTATTACTTAACTGAAGCATGGCACATACCTATTGTTGGTCTAACACCCATGGTTGAAATAAATAATCTGTTTCTGATACTAGTTCCCAATTATTAATAATCTCCTATTTGTAAGAAGATAAAGATTACATCAAAACTTGTCTCAAATTTGATAAAAATGTACAATACCATAGTATATTGGTGTCCATATGACAACACGATAAGTTTCAAGATTCTCAATGTTTAAAATTTCTTGCATGGGGACTAAAGATGAACCCAGTGACACACCCGATCCATTTTAGTGCACTGTCACGTGTGCATGTGGCTCATATTTTATTTATGCACATTATATCCCTAGAAAATTAATCAATGTACTAAAACGTCTGAATGATCGCTGAGTTTTTTTTTCAAATTTTAACACAACCCTCCTTTGGTCACATATGTTCGCCATGGAAAAATTTTGCATGCCTCGTGGTGGCAGTGGATGTGCGGGGTGTGTGTGTGTCTAGGGGGGCGGGTGTCTGGCAGTACACTACGAGTCATGAGCCACTGTTTGGGATTGACTATTTTGTAAGGAAGGGGCCACATCAAGGTCGTTAATTGGTTGTTTAAAATATTACACAACCCTTTCATACATACATTTTTGGGCCACAAGCAGTCGGTGGTTGTCCAAGGACACTCAGTCGCGTGTGACGCTTTCTATGGGCCCGCGAGGTCGTTGGTCATCACTTTGACCTACAGCTAGAGAGGTTAATTTGACCAGCAAGGTTGATTCTTTTTTCTTTGTATTACGGTAGGAGTATATAGTATGCGCCGAAGAGGTGGGAGGGGACCAACATATACTACGTACACGTCATGAACACACACGTCACTCCATGCGGGGACTTTCCGGTTTCCGAGGCAGGTGCCACATCAAATTTGTGGATTGGCTATTCAAACATCACACAACACCTCCTTTGGCCCCATGCATGCAAGCAGTGGTTATCCTAGCACACTCACTCATGTGTGATGCTTCCATCTGTGGGCCCGCGAGGTCGTCATCCATGCATGCATCCTTTGACCTACATCAAGAGAGGTTAATTAATTTAACCATCATGGAGGATTCTTTTTGGTTTGTATTACGGTAGGAGCATATAGTATGCGTCGAAGAGGAGGAAGGGGACCAGCAAATACTACGCTTCATGAACCTCACTTTGTGTGGGGACTTTACGGTTTTCGAGGCATGTGCCACATCGAAGTTGTGCATTTTGGGTATTCAAACATCACAACCACACACACCTCCATACATATGTTCGCCCATGTGCGAGTGATGGCGATTGTCCTTTGGCACTCACTCATGCGGTTATTGGCGATATCGATGCTTTCCATCCGTGGGTCCGCTTGGTCCATCACTTTGATCGGCAGTGATAGCGGTTACCATGGTGGATCCTTCTCCTTTGGTTCGTGTTATCATAGTAGGTCATGGTGAGATTCTAGACCTATGTCTAAGTGCATACATACATACGCATGAATCCCTATCACCGGCTTGAAGTGGGGTGTGACATACATAAATATAATGCAGCATGAACCCTCGCTCCCTATTGGGCTTTTTGGTTCCAAAGCACGATGCCACATAAAAATTGTGCATTGGGTATTAAAAAAATCACACAACACTCAATACATATGTTTGGGCCACCCCTACTATAGGATGCTGCTAACGCGACACTACAGTCAGAGACCCTTCAACGAAACTATGTCCGATGCATTAATTGCGAAGGTGATGTAGAAAACCATCAAAAATGATGCAAAACATTTGCGATGGAAGATACATCAAACACGGTTCTTATTACATTTGTGTGTGCGATGAGTGACATACGATTAATCCATAAGAACTATTTCCGATGAGGCAGAACAACAAAAACAGGCTGCTATATAAAGGTGTGTGTGGGATATTGGGCATACAATTTGCTTGGATGAACCGTTTTCTATTAGGGAATGCAACAGAAATGGTTAGCCAGATCAAGGTATGTGTGCGATATACGACATACGATTCACTTGGACGAACTATTTTCAATTAGGGAACACAACAGAAACGGTTGAACTTAACAACTGTGTGATATGCGGCATACAGTTCATATAGATGAATTGTTTGCTATGAACCAAAAGAAGACAAACGATCCATGTAAACAAGATGTGTGTGATACACAACAAATGGCCCACTCGAAAGAACTGTTTGCAATGAGAATGTATAACACATACGGTTACTAGAGTTAATTCGTGTGCGATTCTATGGGTAGAAAAAACTTTGAAAACTGCAAACTAGTTGCTTGCGATGGCTAGGAGTATTGCACACGGTGCATGCATGAGTACGCGTGTATGATGATACGTAAGTTACACATACATTTCCTTATGGTAACACGTGTGCGATAACACATGACACCGCATATGGTTGTCGGGTTGTGTGATACACTTAGTCTTCCCGCGCTCCATTGAAGGCTTCCCGTGCTCCACATGCGTGAATTGTAAAATCCCCAATCCCCGGGCCAGTTGATAGCTATAAATAACCACAACAATGGCCGCCGACGGCGACTCGCTACTGATCTAGTTGATAGCTAGTTACCCATACACACTGGCATACCCCCAACGGCTGATGACGGGATGGAGTCGCACGACGGTGAAATCGAGGCTGAAGGCACGATGGTCGGCTTGGCAGTTGACGGCCATGGTGCTGCATCTCCCGATGACGACCAGAGGAAGTAGGAAACACGGTACGAGCAAGCCGCTAGGTTAGCCAGGGTCGTCCTAAAAGCGGAGAGGGATCACCAGCGGCCAATAGTGGTAGCTCGGCACAGAGTGTGGCGGATGGTACAGGCGATGGAGGAGGAACCGCGACGACGCAATGACAACTGTGGTAGTGGCGGCCGCCGCACCTGGCGCAGGCTTATGTACCAGATGGAGGACGGCGCAGCACCGGACATCGTCGGGGCATGTCAGGGGCCGTCACGGTAGCCCTAGCAAGAGCCAACATTGTCTCGCCGGACATCGCCGGGGCAGACTCGACAGTCGCAGTAGCCCTAGTGAGCGCTCCGCCCAAGGCACTACTGGAGAATCCCGATGTCGAGTCTGCCCCAGCCTCGATCGATCAAGGTTTGTAGGTCATCGACTTGGCGGCCTCCACTCCCACTAAGCTCATGACGATTGACACGCTGATGGATGATGGCTGCTGTGCATGCGGGTCAGCATCAGGTGCACAGTGTAGCTCTTTTGTCTGCACGCGGTTCATTATATTCTTGTAAATTAGCGACACACACACACACATTATATTCTTGGAGGCCTGTCTGTATATTATCTGAATTTGCAATATGGAAAATTAATATGCAAATGCCTTCTGGACATCGGTGCTAATCGCCATGTCGAAAACATGGACATCCTCTACTCTACCGGGCACACGCTTAAATTGAATGAACTATGTATGATACTAATACTTTCCATGAAAATTTAAGAACTTGGCTAATATCATTTGAGTAACATATATATAGTGGTGACACTATTCGACAAAAGACGGATCTTGGTAACACGGTTTTGACAACCATATGATCCATATCTACATACTTAACATAGTAACAACTAGCACATTTGAAGAGGTCGAGGGCCAAAAACCACAACTATCCGCTGGAAGTAGCTTGATAACGATGACTCAGGATCTCGTCAATGAAAAGGAAGAACCCTCATGTGCCTTGGTACAACATGAGTAGAACAATGTCTCCAATTTTCCAAGATGCATTGCCACGACAAGCGAGAACTTGTTAATTTGAATGGTTCCATTTCTGCGAGAAATGCAGTACCTTGCAATCACTTTGGCGTTATTAGCAGGCACAAGAGTAATTCGACCACGCCGGGAAATCGATTTAGGAACAGTTGCAGTAGGAAATTTCTGTTGAAATGTAGAATAAAAACCAATTGTAACATAACATGGAAGATATATATAATTTATGAACATCAATATAAAAATAAGACTTTGTACCAGCGTTTTGTGCACACAATTGGTCTTGTTCAATGTGTGCACCATAGGTAGAATTAATCCCATCCAAAATCTAGCGTTCATATGTTGTGCTATCTCTGTCAGATTATCAACAAATTTTTATGACATGCTTCAAGTCTTTCAAGTGAAATTTGGTATGCTGAGTAACATATAGATCATTAACTATGCATCCAAGATATCCTGCTTAAAAGGTGGAAACGTATTATTTATTCGAAATACGGCAAAAGAAGATATAGTGCGCATAAATTTGTAAATAGAATTTCTTATTGCCTAGGAACGGAGTCAGAAAATGAAATCAAAATTGTTTGCTCAAATAGTGATCAATTACTCAGAACAAAAACCGCAATTTTGCTAATTAATATGTCAGCATGGAGAAAGTTGAAAGAACACTAACCTCAATCAGACTTTGATCGGCTGATGATGTTGGGGAAGTAAACATCCTTGTTAATTAGAGGAGGTTGTGGTCCACGCACCAGAATTTTATTGCTAGCTTTCAGTTCATAAAACTTGGAAATTTTCTCCAAAGGTCCGCGCCAAAATAGGAGTGACCATATTTATCAAGTTTTACGTTAACTGTCATTGTAAATCCATGTTGCATTGTCAATATGACATCCATGGAGTCATGAACAAAGTAAAGCCCAAGGTTTCCTTCTACTCATGTCCTTGCAAAGCAAGGGATGTACTACTTGAAATGAAATTTTAAGATGGTAAATTAGATATATTAAAATAATAGAGCAAGATGCAAATATGGGAGTAACTGAGAGAACAGAACAATATATAGATGAAAGCATAGAACACATACATAATTAAATATAGATAATTTAACAAAGATTTGATGCAAATATGAGACTAAATGAACAATACATCATTAATTTGCCTAATATAGGGGAAAATCGGCTTCGACGTCTAGGCTGCATGTGGCATTGTACCTTTTGTCCAAATGTAGCAATAGACGGTATCAGTTCACCAAGCGCTCCCTGAAGTCATCCGAAATGGTGAGATAGAACTTCGTTTCCGACTGGTCGCGACCACACTTGCCCGATTTGTGATCGCACTATGGACACTTGAATGAAAATCCTTGAATCAGCTAGAAGAAAAATGAATCCACGGTGATTTGCTCTGGTTGATTAATAGTGACGGATGGACTGCGATATGAGATGAGTGAATATTTCACAAAATTGATTATCCACTCCATGAGAAAAATCCCCGACCCAATCCCGCAGAAAACCCAAATCGACCAGAGTCTAGAAAGTCGATGCAAGTCGGTGCAGATAGGCGGCGGCAAGCGGTAGGGGCGAAATCCCATGCCATTTGGAACACGATGTCTGCCCATCGACGACAGCCGTAGAGCTTAGGGTGGCTGCCGCGATAGAAGTTGATGAGGTGCAGACCTGCGGAGGAGTCCGCTGCGAGGGTGGGGACAAAGTGGGCTGGGCGAGGTGAGGGTTTTCTTTTTTTTCTTTTGCATGTGTTGGTGAACACACACGGTTCGCAGAGGAGACAGAGATGAATTGTGTGTGATAGTAAATCACCGCGATTGAAGGGGAATCCAAATTTCCTTCCTAGTTTGTCATTCAATTTTTTCTGCGATCGACATATCCCTCCAATGCAACATTTTCAAATTTGGCATTTTTCCAGGCTCATTTACCATATTTAGTTGATTATGTGCCTTTTCTAGGCATTAATGCACATAATTCAAATTCAAACAATCGGTGCATGAAAAGGTGCACAAGAACAGTGTGGAAAACCATGATCATGCTATTTGGTAAATTCTCATGCCTTTTACAAGGAATGGGCAAATATTTTTAGGAAATGTGTGGCAATAGTCAACCACAAATGCGTCGTTTATTAGTTTTTCAACTATAGAAAAATGAAATACCTGCTTGAAAAACATGACGCCTGGTATAGTGCAATGGTATGGCCTCACCATGCCCTGGTAAAAAAATGAGAAGGTTTGGCTTATGTCGTGATGCATGCCCTTCATAAATTGAACCATCACCGAGGAAGTTTCATGGTTTCGAGAGGGGAAATCACCAAGATTCAAGGGTAATTGAAATTTCCTTCCTAGTTTGTCCATTAGTTTTTTTCTACAATGAACACACACCCTGCAAATCACCGTGTTCAAATTTGGCACTTTTCCTGGTTCATTTACCATATTTAGGGGATTATGTGCATTTTCTAGGCATTAATGCGCATAATTTAAATTCTAGCAATTGGTGCATGAAAAGGTGCATAAGAATGGTTTGGAAAACCATGCTCGTGCTATTTAGTAAATTCTCATGCCTTTTATAAGGAATGGGCAGAGATTTCAAGGAAATGTATGGCAATAGTCAACCACAATTGTTCGTTTATTGGTTTTTCAACTATAGTAAAATGAAATACATGCTTGAAAAACATGACGCCTGGCATGGTGCCATGGTAAGGCCTCAACATGCCTTGGTAAAAATTTGAGAAGGTTTGGCTTATGTGGTCATGCACGCCCTTCATAAATTGAACCATCACCGAGGAAGTTCCATGGTTTCAATTGGGAGATCACAAGATCGAAGGGGAATACAAATTTCCTTCATTCTTTGTCCTTGAGTTTTTTTTCTATGACGAACATACACCCTACAAATCATTGTGTTCAAATTTGGCACTTTTCTGGGCTCATTTACCATATTTAGGGGATTATGTGCATTTTCTAGGCTTTTAGCGCAGATAAATCCAATCCAGCTACAGCTGCACGAGTGTGATGAGAGGGACGTGGATTGCCATTCGTTCACGGCGCATCCAATGGTGCACACGCGCGATCCGCATGGCTGGGGTTTCGGCCAATCATAACGCAACACACAATAGGCCTAGGGCACACTCTTTTTGGAGGCGACGGAGATGAACCATGTGCGATAATGAATCAACAAGATTGTAAGGGAAGCCAAATTTCCTTCCTCGTTTTTCCTTGCTCTCTTAAAAACCACCACACTATAGGGATGTCCGGACACTTCGTGCCAGAGCTCTCTCCAAGCGTCGTTCATGGCACCGCAGCACAATAACTGGTAAGGAAGCGATGACATCCCGCCATGTCGAGTTCCTCGCGGCCCGCGGCCACACACTTGGTAAGGAAGCGATGGCATGCTGCCGCACCGAGTTCATCGCCGCCCACGGGCGCACAAGTATGTGGGCGGACTTTGATGCTGCCATGGACGAATGGGCGGTGGATCTAGAGGCGGCCAAAGCCGCACAGAAGAAGTGGAAAAGGCAGAAACAAGCCAATAAAAGAGTGCCCCCCTGCTGCAAGAATGAATAGGCCGCACGCCGTGCGAAGGAGAGCTCGGAGGAGATTGAAGCACGGCGGGCTGCCGTAGACAAGGCCAAGGAGGAGAACAACGTCGTCTGGCCAGCATGCCCCGATGCCAGCATGTGAGAAGTAGTTAGTGCGTGTGTAGCCCATATGTTTGTATAATTAATTATGAGAATCTACTAGTACTACATACCTACTAGTTTTAGAGCAAATTACCAGTAGTACTTTAAATTGGTACTATCTATTATTAACATACAATGTTGGTAAGCGCATCCTTTGAGGGATTTGAGCATTGATTAGCATGTGTTCACTGAAGTTTTGTAGCCGCACCCTAGCCCTAAATCCTCCCAAAACATTCGCCCACAGCCATCGGAATCCACTGGAGACTAGAGCCAGCCGCAGCTAGTTTATAGTCCCACCTCGCCGCGCGAATTGTCCACACACCGTCTTAAATAACCGCGCCAGCGGATGGCAGCAAGCTTCTCACTTGTTGCATAGGATCAATTCTGGCTATACGAGCGAGGTAGGTTGACAATTGGTTGCATTTCATAAATGGATGGTTGTTGATCGGGTGTCGGGTGTCATCTTTGCCTCATTCATGTACATTGAATAACCCTGCTACAATGAAAGAGATTTTTAAATTTGGTGCGGCTGGAGATGCTGATGGATATAAGAATTATTAGAACATCACAAAACACACGGTTTCTATGGTGTACCCATGTGCATTTTTTGTGTTAATGACCCATAAGTTAGTTACCTGTCCGATGTTTCCTAATAAAGGCAGCGTACCATTGACCGAAAAAATCAACTACACGTGTACATTTTTTGGAGACGGGATCTGCCAATTTTCTCTTTTCTCGCATGCGAGTATTTTACGCGCTTCATCTGTGTTGTGTGTTCCCCCTGCCCAAGTTTCAAGTTTCCTAGTGAAATTTTTATTAGGCGCGTGATTTCAGAATTTATTCCTACCATCACATCCCCACCCATCAATTTTCCGTAGTATCTCCCCCCACGCCCCCTCCCGGCAGCTCAATCCACCACCTCCGCAACCACAGCTTCAACCACATCTATGTTCTGCCTGAGCATCATCGATCCAGTTAGGTAACCCACCTATCTCTATCATGGCCCTGGACTGCTTGCTTAAATGGCGCCTGTGAAACATCCTCATGCCTCCAAATCCCCACCGCCCTGATATGTCTCCAACGTATCTATAATTTATGAAGTATTCATGCCATGTTTACAACAATTTTATATGGTTTTGATATGATTTGCATGGAACTAATGGAACTAACCCGGACTGACATTGTTTTCAGCAGAACTACCGTGGTGTTGTTTTTTGTGCAGAAATAAAAGTTCTCCAGATGCAATGAAACTTTTTGACAATTTTTTTGGAACAAAAGAGGCACTAGAAGCTCTGTGGGAGGACCAGAAGGTGAAGGAGGTGAGCATAAGACTCCTAGGCATGCCAAGAGGCCCAGGCGCGCCCAGGTGGGTTGTACCCACCTCGAGGCCCATCTTCGTGTGATTCCAACACTGAAAATCATATAAATAGAGAAACCATTAGAAATAACCCTAGATCTGAAGTTCCACCTCTGCAAGCCTCTGTAGCCACGAAAAACCAATCTAGATCCCGTTCCAGCACCCTGCCGGAGGGGGAAATCATCACCAATGGCCATCTTCATCATCCCGACAGCCACCATGATGAGGAGGGAGTAGTCCACCCTCAGAGCTGAGGGTTTGTACCAGTAGCTATGTGATTATTCTCTCTCTCTCTCTATTGTGTTCTTGAGATTCCATGTTCTTGATGTATCGCGGGCTTTGTTAATATAGTTGGATCATATGGTGTTTCCCTCTCTATCTTGTTGTGGTGAATTGAGTTTTCCCTTTGAGATTCCTTTCTTATTGGATTGAATACTTTTATGGATATGAGAACACTTGATGTATGTCTTGCTATGAATACTCGTGGTGACAATGGGGTATCATATTGATTCACTTGATATGTGTTTTGGCACTCAACTCGCGGATTCCCGAGGTGACTTGGGGTAATCTATGCATAGGGGTTGATGCACGTTCTCGTCTTTGTTTCTCCGGTAGAAATCTTGGGGCATGCTTTGAGGTTCTTTGTGTTTGATTGAGTATTATGAATTTGAAATTGTTTGATGCATATCGTATAATCAACTCACGGGTACTCGCGGTGACGTTGGAGTATCTAGGTGACATTCGAGTTGGTTGAGATGTATCATATGGTGTTATTTTTGTACGAACTCTTGGTTAGATAGATCAGAAAGAATAGCTTGGTGTTGTTTTAGCACGAACTCTAGGATAGATTGATTGGAAAGAATGATTTGAGGTGGTTCCGTACCCTAAAAACAATTTCTTCTTATGTTCTCCGCTAGATTAGAACTTTGGAGTGATTCTTCATCACACGTTGAGGGATGGTTATATGATCCAAATAGATTATCATTGTTGAGAGATTACACTAGCGAAAGTACGGACCCTAGGCCTTATTTTCAAGCATTGCAATACCGTTTGTGCTCACTTTTGTTACTTGCTACCTTGCTGTTTTTTATTGTTACTATTACAAAAAATATCTACTATCCATATTACACTTGTATCACCATCTCTTCGCCGAACTAGTGCACCTATTCATATTACCATTGTATTTGGTGTGTTGGGGACACAAGAGACTTTTTGTTATTTGGTTGCAGGGTTGTTGAGAGAGACCATCTTCATCCTACGCCTCCCATGGATTGATAAACCTTAGGTCATCCACTTGAGGGAAAATTGCTACTATCCTACAAAACTCTGTGCTTGGAAGCCCAACACGAGTCTACAAGAACAAGTTGTGCAGTAGACATCAAGCTCTTTTCTGGCGCCGTTACCGAGGTGGTGAGTGCTTGAAGGTATATCTTTATATCTTGCAATTGAATCTTTTAGTTTCCTATTTTATCACTATTTTGGTTTATAAAAGAAAACTACAAAAAAATTCAGGTGGTCTCATATTTTTCATCTTTATAATGTCTTTCTTGAAAATCATGGAAAGGAAAATTGTGCTCAATTGATAGAAGAAGAATTCAATGAAATGTTTGACATAAAATCTTTGAATGATGAGCATGATTGCAATGTTAGTAGTATGAGTTCGTTGAATATCCATGATGCTAGTGATATGCAAAGCCATGAACTTGGGGATGCTATGTTTGATGAAGATGATATTTTTAGTCCTTCAAGTTTTGTTGAGCAAATTTATTATGATGAAAGCACGCCTGCTATTTATGATGACAAGAATGATGAAATTGGATTGGGAGAGGTCATGAATTTATTTAATGATGAATCCACTACTTTGGAAGAGGTTTCAATTGACTATGATAAATTTTTTGCTATCTATGATGATTATTGTGATGATATGTATGCTATAAAGAGTAATGATATCCATGAAACTTGTCATCATGATTTGAATGTGCAATTTGATTATGTAAATCAACTACCTCATGACAATTATTTTGTTGAGTTTGCTCCCACCACTATTGGTGAGAATAAATTTGCATATGTGGAGAGTAGTAAAATTTGTATGCTTGTGGATCATAAAAAGAATGCTTTATGTGATAGCTATATTGTTAAATTCATTCATGATGCTACTGAAAATTATTATGAGAGAGGAATATATGCTTATACTTATCTCCATAATATCAAGTTTCCTCTCTATGTGTTGAAAGTTTTGAAGTCATGCATGTTTTTCCTTCCTATGCTAGTTGATTCTTGCTCCCATAAATTGTTTTCTCACAAATTCCCTATGAATAGGAAGTGGGTTAGACTTTTCAATTCTTATCTTTTATGTGAGCATCATTGAAATCATCTTGCCTAGCTAAAAAGGCATTAAAGAAAAGCGCTTGTTGGGAGAAAACCCAACACTTCTACCTACTTTTTTGTGTGTGTTCACATGATTAAGCTACTGTAGTAATCATGTTTTATATCTTTTGTTTCAATAAAGTGCCAAGTAAAGCCTTTGGGATATTGTAGATGATAGTTGATTTGATTCTGTGCAAAAATAGAAACTTTTTCTTCCAGTAACAGAATTGTTTAAATACACTGGAACATGATAAAATTATGAATTGTTTACATATGATTGACGTATAAATTTCCTACGTTTTCCTAATTTGTCAGAAGTTTTGGATTTACAGATGTATGGTTATTTTCTAGATCATTACAGACTATTTTGTTTTTGATAGATTCTGTTTTCAATGCATAGTTTGCTTGTTTTCTAGTATGGCTTATATTGCTCGATATAAATTTTGGAAATGATAAGGTACAATATGCATTTTTTATCAAATACGCACAAGTGTGCGTATCATAACTTACAGAAGGGGGGTATAGAATCCAAACTACCGTCGATGTTACAGAGTGTCAACCACTACAACATCAACAAGAATCCACACTCTACACTAAGTTTACAACGTGGATCACTCACGACTCACCAACCTCCACAACACCTCAAACAACACATCTATTTCTCCCTTGAACAAATGCGCCTCCTGCCAAAGTGAATGGTTTGCTCGTTATCATACTAACCTATCTCACGAAGTTGCGTTAAGTTTTGTGAGATTGAAGTTTTCAAGTTTTGGGTGAGATATCGATATTAGGAGAATAAGGAGTGACAAGACCCTAAGCTTGGGGATGCCCAATGCACCCAAAGGTAATATTCAAGGAATATCCAAGCAACTAAGCTTTGGGATGCCCCGGAAGGCATCCCCTCTTTCGTCTTCAACATTATCGGTAACCTTACTTGGAGCTATATTTTTATTCGTCACATGATATGTGTTTTTCTTGGAGCATCATTTTATTTTATTTTTATTTGTTTGCTTCTATTTAGAGTAATGTTTTACATCTTTCATTTCAATAAAAATGTCAAGGATAGCCTTTACCATGCTTATTTTGCAGGTCTATACGTTGCTGTATTGAACACAGAATGTTTTCTATCATAGTCTGAATTGTTAAAAAATGTCAGAACGTGATAAAATCTTGAAATTATTACACAATAAGCTATGACAAATTGCCTACACTTTCATAAGTTTTTAGAATTTTTGGAGTTACAGAAGTATGAATCTTTCTTGCATTCTTTACAGACTATATTGTTTTGATAGATTGTTGTTATGTTTGCATTGCTTGCATATGTTTGCCTATTTAATGATTCTATTGGAGGATTAGGACCACTAAATATACAAAGGAATTTAGTATGAATTGTTAAATAATAATTTTAGTGATTTGCTATAGTAGAGAATGATAAGGTTTTTGCATTGATTTATACTAACTTATCTCATGAGTTCTTGTTGAGTTTTGTGTTGATGATGTTTTTAAGATTTAGGGAAACCACGATATAAAAGGAATTAAGAAGACACAAAAGCTCAAGATTGGGGATTCCCAAGGCATCCCAAGATAATATTTCAATAAGTCTCAAGCATCTAAGCTTGGGGATGCCCCGGTAGGCATCCCACCTTTCTTCATCAACAATTATCGGTTAGTATCGCTTGAGCCTAAGTTTTTGCTTCTCCACATGAGTTGTGATTTTCTTGGAATGTCATTTTGTTTGTTTAGCTTGCTGTTTTAATAAAATACTTAGATCTGAATGTTATTAAATAAGAGAGAGTCCTCAAATGTCTACCCATTTATTTAACTACTAGTTTGAACTTCACTTATATCTTTTTGGTGTAGTTTGCCTTTTACTCTTGTGCTTCACTTATATGGTATGAGTAAATTGTTGAATGAATTAAATATCATGAACTTGAAATTATATGTTCATATCATGCCTAGTAGTAGCTTCACATTGGGTTTAGAAAGTGAAATATTTTGAAGCTTGACAATCACAATATTGGCCATACAATCAATTCAAGAAGAGTATAAGGAAGATAACTTTCACATGCATATATATTCTTTTGGAAATCTTATCTGATTGTAAATACCCATTAATTATTTTCAAACTTGATAAAATTAGTTGAAGTTGGACAAGGAAGACAATGTAATGAGTTATGGTTGTGTATATTTGCATAAAAGTTATATTTTCAAACTTGTGCAAATCACTTTTGTTACTTGCTACCTTGCTGTTTTTTATTGTTACTATTACAAAAATCAATATCTACTATCCATATTATACTTGTATCACCATCTCTTCGCCGAACTAGTTGTAACATCCCAAAATTATAAATTTTAGAATGTTATAATAAATAAATAAATATGTTTGTTGTGTGTTTGATTGTGTGAAGTTGGGTGGATTTTGAATGTCATTTGAATGTATATTTGATTTCTTTTAACTCAAAGTGGCATTTGAGTTTTATTCAAAAACTTTTCTGACAAAGAACACTGGAAAAAAAGTGTTGAGAGGGAGTAACATGACACCCCGAAAATGTTGGAATAATTTTTCCATAGAGTTTTCAAAGTCAGTTGGGTTTTGTTTGAATTTTAAAAAAATGATTTTTCAAAACGTATTTTTATTTTCCCATGGAAAATATCCCATTAATTTGGGCTTATTTTTCTTATCATTTTGATATATAATACTCATATATTTTATTTTCGTTTTATTTTATAAAATGATTTTTCTTGATGGGTTTAAAAAAAGGAAGGTATTATTTTTTTTGGGCCAAGTCTGGCCCGATCCAAACCAAATCATATCTTTCCTCCACGCGACATACTCACGATCTCCAGCCACCGCCTGAGTACCACCGGAATCGCGGGATTCATGAAATCCCTCACCCACTCCTCCAAGCCAACCTTCCCCCTATAAATGGCCATCTCCCGCACCCATTCCCCCCAGTCCCTCCTCTCCTCACCCCACGTTGCCGCGCCGCCCCGTCGGAGATGGTCGGAGCCGCCGCCGCCATTTGCTCCGCCCACCGCCAGCCCTCCCCGCCACCTGTCGCCGCCACCAGCCGCTCTGCCCCATTCCGCCGCCCCCGCCCGACTCCTCACCTCGTTCGGAGGACCACCGGAGCCACGCCGCCCGAGCCCCTCGCCGGAATAGCTACAGTAACCCCGACCTGCCTTTTTTCATTCTGTTTTTAAAATAGAATAGTTTCAATCTTGTAAAATCCGTAGTCAATTCTCTACAAGGTATTTTTGAGTGCTTCCAACTGCGCTGGATCAGAAATTTTATGAAGTTTCCGTTAGTACAATTGGATTTCATATTTGAGCAGCTTAAATTTTTGTTTGTATGAATTTTCTCAAATCACTAGATTTGAGCTATTTTGAGATAGGAATATTATTTTTGACCGATTCTTTTTGCTACTGGTTGCTTATTAGACTAGCTACGCAGTAGTGTTTAGTTTTCATGTTAGTGATTTATTTAAATTACCTTTTAATTGTAAACAGTACTGTTTACTCTGTTTTTAGTCTTGTTTGTAATTTAATTATTATTCACTAGGTTTAGTTATTTTCTTTTGCCAGTTTTCACTAGTGTAGCATATATTCTGTTGTTTAACAATAGGAAAATTTTAGGATTTATTAGACTTAGTATTCTTGAGGATCTAGGTGTTGTTTGTTGCATGACTATATTGCTAGCAGTAGTAATAGTATTATTTTATTGTTCTGCTAGAATTATTACAGGAAAAATACTTTCTATTATTTAGTGGATAATTATTTTTACCTTGTGTTAAATATTTCTTTTAGACTTTTTACTTGTTGTTAAGTAGAGTTGTTGTGGTGTAGATTAGCCCTATAAGTTTATTTGAGTGATTTGGAGTTTTATTTGGTTTTTGCCTTCGATCCTATTTCTATTTCGTTGTTATTTTGATTGTTATGATTGAGTGCTAGAATGTGTGCTTATGTGAATACTACGCTTGCTTGTATAGATTTCATCGGAGAGTGACAACTAGTTTATGAAGTTTTTGAGAGCGATAATATCTTCACCAGCTTACCGGGCAAGTTCACATTGACCATAGTTTCATACCCATGTTTTACTGCATTTAGGATCATCATTCATAATCCCTCCAGTAGTGATATTGATTTCTTGTAGTTGAGTAGAATGCATGAGGTAGGAACCCATCTCCCTGTTACCAAGACCGGGACGTATCTAGATATAATGCTACGCTAATGTAGACAAGTTTGGTATGAGTAATCGGGAGTGGTGTGAGAATGGAGGACTCCAAGACAATGACGACGACTCCTTGATGACATCTGCAAGGACTGCATCTTCAGGACCTCAACACTTCAAGACTCGATACAAGAATTCAATACAAACTACTGGATGGAGGATAGTTGACGGGCACCCAGGAGCAACCAGTGGATGGCGGGATACATGGAGAAGCGCCATGACATTTTGTGGAAAGCTTCACCCAGACTCAAAGAGACAGAAGAATACTTCATGCCCGGAAGCTTACCTGTGCAACCGGAAGTCACTATGGGCTCTGGCTTGGTTGACCTTAGTTGTAACTCTGGCGGGGATGGTGCTAGAAGATGTAGAACTATGGTAGGATTGGATGAGCACCAGATAGTGGTCAGGGGAACTCTTCAGAAGACCATGTTTCGGTCGTCTTGTTCTCAAGCTTCATGAAGTGCGACAACGTAAAGAGAGGGATCAAGTCTTGTGGGTAAAGTGTACAAACCTCTGCAGAGGGTTACAACCTAATTATTAGCCGTGTCCCCGGTTACGGAAAATTTGAGCATCTGGACTTGGATCTATCTCGGAACTCTCAACACCGGACTGATAACTTAATTGTGGCAACATATGATGATTTGAGCTATGCGACATCGGTTGGCAGTAGTACAGACTCTAGTTATATTCCTTTGATGTAGGAAAATAAAATCTAGCTTTTCCGCAAACAAAACTCAGACACAGAGCCACAAAGCCATATTGCATATAGTATTGTCTTATCATCTATTTTCTCATATTGTGATCTTGCCTGTACATTCAACGTACTGACCTACATGGCTGCAACGTATCATGTTGCAGATACATTCTTCCGACGAGTAAGAGTAAGGTACATGGTTACAGTCTATACTCAACTTGTCGATGGCGTTGATGGGACTCCACCCTCGACTATTTGTTTCCGCTGACAATTAAGAGATATGGTATCAGAGCACATGTTGACTGTAGGACGTGACCCTAGAAATCGGAAAGCCCTAGGACATGAATCTCTAAAAAAAAATTCAACAAGATCCTTTACTTCTCATCTTTTCTGATTTATCAAATAGTCCCTCTTACCTCAAATAGTTAGAATATACCCCTTTTTCCTTTTGACAACATGGAGGATCAACTGAACCGGCTCCAAGAAGGACCAGATATCGGACAACCGATGACCTCTTCAAAGTAAAGTGGATTTCACCATGCATTAGAAGAGTTGAAGATACAAAAGTTGAAGACTCCGAAGGCTTGAAGAATTTGAAGACTCTGAGGATTTATTTGACCTTTAGAGGACCAATCCCCTCTTATGTACTTACGTTAGATGCGATGATTTGTGAGTTGTCATTGTTTGATGTTTTCCCAAAGGCCACAAATATAACCTATTTTCAAAGCTATGTCTTTTGTATTGTGTGCTTCCCTCTCTATCTCTCTCGTATCTCATCCCAAAACCCATGAACCTAATAGATGATGAAGGAAGATGGACTTGTATTCTCCGGACCGATGACTCAGCCAGATGCAAAGCTTTGGATTCAGAACATGGAGAATCACTTCGGGAGCAATTTGGTTTCAAGGAAGAATGAAGTATCATACGCTCTTCAGTACTTTGAAGGAAGTGTTGTAACATGGTGGCAGATGCATCAAGCCATACATGGATGGAATGGAGCAAAGACTTGGGAAGAATGAAGGCTCTGACAAGATCCCGTCTTATCCGGAAGCACCATGATACACCAAGAAATAAACCTTGTGCCTGCAAGCTTTGCGGAGAAATAGGAGATACCCAGGAAGAGCACTAGGATGGATGCCCTCACTACAAGGACTATCACCCAGCTGAGGAATGCCCAACTAGTCAGGTGACTTGTTTCTTGTGTGAAGGAACCACCCACTACCCGGCTCGGTGTCACATTTACGCCACGGTGCAACAAACTATTCAGAAGCAGGAAGAAGGAATGAAAGAAGCCCTCCGAGAAGTTATGAAAGAACCTGTTAAGAAGGAATGTGTTGAAGACCCAGATGAGAAGGCCTCAACAGGTTTTACTCCAATGCCTGTTATTCATGTGGAGAAGAAGGACATTTTTCACAGTATTGCACCAAGGAAAGAAAAGAGTGTCTGGGATACTTCCCGACAGAAGCAGTGGAGTTTGATTCACAGGGAATAGAAGGTTTTATCAGAACAAGAAACCCAGGAAGAGAAAACAAAGACACCCTCAGAACAACCCAATTTCTGCAAAGAGGGACAAGAGTCATATTACCTATTTTGAATGTAAGGACGTCGTGCATTGTGACAATGATTGTCTCGAAAGGAAGCAAGGAACTCAAGGAGCAGTCACCATCACCAAGAAGCCCCGAGACATGTCGAAAGTTATTTGTTTTCATTGCAAGGAAGTAGGACATTCTGCTAGGGAATGTTCAGATTAGGAGAAAGCTGGAGGTGAGTAGTGGAGATGTTGATATCAGTAATAAGTGTAGTATGGAAAACTCTTTTATTTTCATGAGAATGTGGAGTTGAGTTATGAAATAGATTACTCAGAGATTGTAATAATCCATGACTCAATAAAGTTGATATTTCATATGCTGAAAGGCTTTAAGGAGTTGTTATGTTTTATCTTGGAAATAAATATTGTGGGTGAAGATGGAAGAAAATGAGTTGTGATGCATACACTGGATGTTGGAAATTGAGTTTGAAGTTTTCGTTGGATTATATGTATGTTTACCCAAGGAGATACATACCTTATTCTGAGTACCATTTTTGTTTTACAACTACAGATGACGACCCTTTATGAGTCATTCCTCAAGGGACCGGAAATGACCATGACCCTGACTAGTGATCATGATTACCCGAAAGTCTTGAAGGATATGATGAAGCACATCCACCTGGAAGGAGATGCAGTTTACAAGGGTTATCCCTTCATCGAGGATGGAGTGGAACTTTTGTATGTGGAGGTACACCTTCACCGGGTGAAAGTAGTTTGCCCAAAGACTATGGGGCAATACTTTTACATTTCCCGAGTACCCCGAGCAACTTTATTTAACTCTGTTCGTGAAGCTGCCATGGAAGCCAGATGGAAGATCGAAGACATATTGGAAGCAAGTCTCCGTCATACTCAGGAATACCTGAGAGAGGTGCATGCAGAGATGATGGAGATGAAGCTCATGTCCACCATGATAAAGCAAAAGATGGAAGATTTCAAGGAGCATGTCCTACAATTCTAGTGGGACTGAAGAATCCTCAAGGAGGAACAATGAATAAAGTTGGAAGTAATGCTTGACCATACCAAACTATGTGGATGGTAGCATTTTTAATAAAGTACTTTTGAGATTGGAATTTTGAGAAATGGTTAAGGATACAATAAAAGATTTGATAGGAAAATAATATGATTTAAGGATGAACTAGTGCATTTCATTTTAAGTGTGGTAGTACTCTGTAAAGCCACATGATCAATGAAGAAAGAAATGTGTTATTCATGACGGTCCATAGAAGGGAGCTGGACCAAATAAGTTGGAGTTTTGTATGATCGTTACCCCAAGGGTATGAATGAAGTAACATTGGATTTAGAGGAGGTGTAATGTTGGAATATGGAACAACTGTAACTCCACGGACGAGTTAACACCATACAGTATTAAAGTGGGTCCATAACCCACAGGCCCAGGATTTGACCAAGGTACAAGCACAATCTTGTTGAAGGGAGATTTCTGAATGAAGTTGTGATTTGATAAGCTAACGCTTCATAGGAGGATACGAAAAACCTTAGATTTGTGAAGAAAGTTGTTGGCTTGCAGAATCAATTGATTTATCCAAACTTGGTTCGAGGACATGAGAGATTCCGCAGTGCTGGTGAGGATGACCGAGTGTTAGAAATGCGAGATTTGCTAAACCTTATACAAGGTAATGATCTGGGTGCGGAATGGATTGATCACCATACCGACTTACTCTTATCATTCACTCTTGCTATCTGGGATGGTAAATCTGAGAGACTTACCCGTAGTAAAGTAACTGCGCTCATTGAAGCCTTGCTTAAGCCTTAGAATGGTATGATGACAAAACCCTATACGACAACTGTTACCAAACGTAAGATATATGGTGAGGATGAAGCCAGACCCATTTCTCGCGGGAAAACCATAAATTGATTGACCACCATGAGATTTTCGATAAGTTGTTTAGAATTGGCAATAGACCTGTCAGCTAAGAAGATCCAGTCTCGAACGAACTCCATCTTTGATGAAGCGACCGAAGATTTTGAGGAAAGCGTTATACTTCTAACAGAAGAGCATTTTTGAAGGAGCTATCATAAGATATGTGAAGAGATATATATTGTTAGGAAGTATCTGAGTTTTGTTGGAAGCATAACCTTGCTTCTAAGTGTGGTAGCACCCCTGACCTTTTCCGACCGACGTATTTGCTAGAAGACCCCCAACCCCTAACCCTTTCTTACTAGCCTCTGCGAATCTCGACGACAAGATTCATTTTAAGTGTGGTAGGTTTGTAACATCCCAAAATTCTTAATTTTTGAATGTTATAACAAATAAATAAATATGTTTGTTTTGTGTTTGATTGTGTGAGTTGGGGGGATTTTGAATGTTATTTGAATGTATATCTGATTTTTTTAACTCAAAGTGGCATTTGAGTTTTATTCAAAAAAATTCTGACAAAGAACACTTGAACAAAAGTGTTGAGAGGGAGTAACATGACACCCCAAAAATGTTGGAATAATTTTTCCATAGAGTTTTGAAAGTCATTTCGGTTGTGTTTGAAGTTAAAAAAATGATTTTTTGAAACGTATTTTATTTTCTCATGGAAAATATCCCATTAAAGTGAGCTTATTTTTATGATCATTTTGATATATAATACTCCTATATTTTATTTTCATTTTATTTTCTAAAACGATTTTTCTTCGTGGGTTATTTAAAAAAGGAAGGTACTATTTTTTTTGGGCCAAATCCGGCCCGGTCCGAACCGAATCATCTCTTTCCTCTAGGGGAGATACTCCCGATCTCCAGCCATCGCCGGAGCACCGCCGGAATCGCGGGATTCGTGAAATCCCTTGCCCCTCCTCCAAGCCGACCTCCCCCCCTATAAATGGCCACCTCCCACACCCATTCCCCCGTCCCTCATCTCCTCGCCCCACGTCACCGCGCCGCCCCACCGAAGTTCGCCGCAGCCGCAATCGCCATTTGCTCCACCCCATCCACCGCCGGCCCTCCTCTCCACCCGTCGCCGCCACCTGCCGCTCCGCCGCCCCCTCCTGTCCCCTCGCCTCGCCCGGAGGACCAACGGAGCCAAGCTACCCGAGCCCCTCACCGGAACAGCTACAGTAACCCCGACCTGCCTTTTATTCGTTCTGTTTTTAAAAACAGAATAGTTTCAATCTTGTAAAATCCATATTTAATTATTTACGAGGTATTTTTGAGTGATTCCAACTGGGTTTGATCACAAAGTTTATGTTGTTTCTGTTAGTACAATTGGATTTCATATATGACTAGTTTAAATTTGTGTTTGTATGAATTTTCTCAAATAACTAGATTTGAGCTATTTTGAGTTAGGAATATTATTTTTGACCAATTCTTTTTGCTACAGGTTGCTTATTAGACTAGCTACACAGTAGTGTTTAGTTTTCATGTTAGTGATTTATTTAAATTAGCTTTTTTTATTGTAAACAGTACTGTTATCTTTGTTTTTAGTCCTATTTGTAATTTAATTATTATTAATTAGTTTTAATTATTATCTTTTTCTAGTTTTCACTAGTGTAACATATATTTTGTTGTTTAAGAGTAGGTAAATTTGAGGATTTGTTAGACTTAGTATTCTTGAGGTTCTAGGTGTTGTTTGTTGCATGACTATATTGCTAGTAGTTGTAATAGTATTATTTTATTGTTTTGCTGAATTTTATTATAGGAAAAATACTTTCTGTAATTTAGTGAATAATTATTTTTACCTTGTGTTAAGTATTTGTTTTAGGCATTTTACTAGTTGTTAAGTAGAGTTGTTGTGGTGTAGATTAGCCCTATAAGTTTATTTGAGTGATTTGGAGTTTTATTTGGTTTTTGCCTTCGATCCTATTTCTATTTTGTTGTTATTTTGATTGTTATGATTGAGTGCTAGAATGTTTTCTTATGTGAATACTACGCTTGCTTGTATATATTTCGTCGAAGAGTGACGACTAGTTTATCAAGTTTTTGAGAGCCATAGTATCTTCACCAACTTAACAGGCAAGTTCACTTTGACCATGCTTTACGTACGTTTTACTGCATTTAGTATCACCATTCATAATCCCTCCAGTAGTGATATTGAATTCTTATAGTTGAGTAGAATGCATGAGGTAGGAACTCATCTCC
The DNA here is from genome assembly GCF_018294505.1 of Triticum aestivum. NCBI lineage: Eukaryota > Viridiplantae > Streptophyta > Magnoliopsida > Poales > Poaceae > Triticum > Triticum aestivum. Next base: position 203,560,078 of record NC_057795.1, read on the forward strand.
CTGTTACCAAGCCCGGGACGTATCTAGATTTAATGCTACGCTAATGTAGACGGGTTTGGTATGAGTGCTAGGGAGTGGTGTGATAATGGAGGACTCCACGACAATAATGACGACTCCATGATGACATCTGCAAGGACTGCATCTTCTGGACCTCAAGACTTCAAGACTTGATATAAGAATTCAATACACACAACTGGGTAGAGGATAGTTGACGGGCACCCTGGAGCAACCAGTGGATGGTCGGGATGCATGGAGAAGCGCCATGACATCTTGCGGAAAGCTTCACCCAGACTCAAAGAGACGGAAGAATACTTCATGCCCGGAAGTTTACTTGTGCAACTACAAGTCACAATGGGCTCTGGCTTGGTTGACCTTAGTTGTGACTTTGGCTAGGACAGTGCTAGAAGATGTAGAACTACGGTAGGATTGGATGAGCACCGGACAGTGGTCAGGGGAACTCTTCGGAAGACCATGTTTCAGTCTTCTTGTTATGAAGCATCATGAAGTGTGAGATTGTAAAGGGAAGGATCAAATCTTTTGGGTAAAGTGAACAAACTTCTACAGAGGAATAAAACCTAATTGATTAGCCGTGTCCCTGGTTTCGGACAATTTGAGCATCTGGACTTGGATCTATCTCGGAACTCTCAACACCGGACAGATAACTTAATTGTGGGCAACTTATGATAATTTGGGCTATGCGACATCGGTTGGCAGAACCATGTCACTATAGATAACTCTGTAGTACAGACTCCGGGTATATTCCTTTGATGTAGGAAAATAAAATCCAGCTTTTTCCGCAAACAAAACTCAGACACAGAGCCACCAAGCCATATTACATATAGTATAGTTTTATCATCTTTTTCTCATATTGTGATCTTGCCGGTACATTCAATGTACTGACCCACATGGCTGCAACGTATCATGTTGCAGATACTTTCTTCCGACAAGTAAGAGTACGGTACAGGGTTACAATCTACACCCAACTTGCCGATGGCATTGATGGGACTCCACCCATGACTATTTGTTTCCGCTGACAATTATGAGCTATATATTAGTTTACGTTATTTTTACATGTGATTGCACTTTGATATATACATTGATGTACTGTGTGCTTCAAATGATAGTCTCCCCAACAGTCAACTCTATCTCATAGATTTGGCTATGGTGGAAAGATGATTTGAGTGGAAAGCAACTTGGGGAAGGCTAGAGATCAATTTCTTGTGGTTGGATTGGAATGTTTTGGTCTCAATACATGAGTAGGTGGTTCTCTCTCAGAAAATGAGTAGCGGAAGTGTAGGCATGTTCTGATGGCTCTCTCACACATGGAGAAGCGGGTGGAGGGGTATATATAGCCTCCACGCAAAATCTAACCATTACACACAAATTCCCAAACTCGATGGGACGAATGGTTAAACTCACTCAGACTGACTTGGTTCAAAGTTTGAATATTAGGCATTTCGGTGGGATCGACAACATCAGCTCAGTGAGACTGATCCGCTAGGGTTAGGGCAAAACCTCATCTCGGTGAGACCGATCACGTGAACTCGGTGAGACCGATTTCAGTAATAAGCAAATAGGGACTTGGTCAGGCAAACTCGATGGGACCGATCGCTCATGTCGGTTAGACCGAAACATTATGAAAAGTAAATAGAGAGTTTGCAATGCCAACTTGGTGTGACCGGTCGCTCACTTCGGTTAGACCGAAACGTTACGAAGGGAAACAAAGAGTTTGCATTTCCCATCTCGGTGATACCGAGATCCCTATCGGTAAGACCGAACTGATTAGGGTTTGTGGATATGGCTGTCAAGTGAACTCGGTGGCACCAGATAGATCAAATCGGTGGGGCTGAGCTTGACTTTAGGTTTAGGACATATGTGGAAATTAGAAAGTGGTTGAGGGATTTTGGATCATATCACTAAGCATTTTGAGAAAGCAAGCCATTAAGCAACACCTCATCCCCTTTAATAGTATTGGTTGTCCTATAGACTCAATGTGATCTTGGATTACTAAAATGAAAATGTAGAGTCTTGAGCTTTTGCCAATATGTGTCCTTAGCATTTTGAGGGTTCCACATATCTAGTCCATGCCATACCAATCAATGAACTTTCTGAAATATTGATCTCGAAAGAGTACTAGTTCAATAAGCTATATGTTGCTATGAAGTACCAAAACCACGCGGGGATTAGTTGCACTTTCACTTTTACCTCCATGGTGAGGGGCTGAACCTGGGTAAATTCTTATCTCTCGATTCTGATCAACTCCGTTGAAGCAATCAGCTAGCGGTGATGGCCTCACGACTAAGTCATTTAACAAGGACATCCGCCGTGACAAAACCACGACAATTGGCGCCCACCGTGGGGCTATCACTCGGTGCTATTGAGTTCTTGGAGGGAGATATCCCAGACATTAAGGGGTACGAGATAGGCCGCATGACCAAGAGTCGCCGCGGCAATTTCTACATCGATGATTCAGGTTGGGGCCCTAAGGCCGAGTCGATCGAGTACGGGTACCGGGTCCCCTTCGACAAGATCCACATCTTAATCGGCAAGATCGACGAATCACGACCCGAGACGGATATCTGCACTGACATTGTTGAGCCAGCTCGGCGCATGCAACCCACCCGCGGCCAAGCCGGTCGGACCCACATCTTCATCGGCTTCACCCAAGGAGTCGATCTCATGGATTACTCAGCATCTGGAAATGACACCCTGGCTTATTCCGACGACAAGTCATCGATCGGGGAGACAGAGTCAATTTGCCCCTAGTACAATGGCAGGCTTGGGTTCTGCTCCGATGATGAGACGACCCCGGATGACCATGATTCGCCACACTAGACTGGTGTCTACATGGCGGGAACTGTGCTGTCAGGACCCCGACTCAATGCCACATCGATCTAGCATGTAACACCTCATATCACTTTGCGGCCTCACGCACGGTATCCCCACGGGTGTCGCCTTACCTTTGCCCGGGACCGTTTGCGCATTTTGGCACACGTATATGATGGTGTCGCTAGCATCCATATGATAAAGAGCCCGGGCTGACATGGCTAGTCGTAAACCCAAAGTGGCACTAACTTACAGGGACAGGCATCCATGACCCAGCATCGAACGTGTCGGTCATCAACGAGTGAATCCAGGCTGTAGCACTGGGCTAACAGGACTCCGGTGAACCGGGCTGTAGCGGGCTAGTAGGACTCCGGTATTCATCGCGTGACATTTCCCCGAAGGGACAGACACAGGATCGAAGAAGGACACATGCTGGCCTGCCTAAGTGTTCCGGAGCAGTAGCAAGCTACCAGGGCTCAGTGGAAGCACTAGGAGACAGTTCCCGGTAAGAGAGGCTACTAAGAATAAACAACTAGATAGTCAGATCCCACACATAGCAATACACATTACACGTACGCATAACATGCAAGTATGTGTTGTACAACATGGTATCACAGCATAACTCAACAATCATATAGATAAAGGCTCAGAAGAGCCATCATAGCATTTATTGCAAACAGGGGTCACAAAACCCATCATATAGAGCATACAAGAAACAAGCGGAAGCATTACATGTCTGGGTACAGACATCTACAAATGAAAAAGGCTGAAGAGCCTGACTATCTACAACATCCGATCAAGATCGTAGCTGAGGTACTAGCTACTAGTCGAAGTCCACGAGAACACTAGTAAGACCGAAGTCTCCGCTGCAAAAACATAAATAAAGCAACATGAGTACAAAGGTACTCAGCAAGACTTACATCAGATCCTATCATACATGCATTTGTATCAAGAGGGTAATGTGGGGTTTAGTTGCAGCAAGCCAGCTTTGACTCTGTGGCTATCCTGTTCTACAACTACCAGAAACTCTGGAGGTGAGACAACGTACACGAGTCCACTAATCACCATACAATACACTACTATGGATTCATCCCCGTCTCCCTACGAGAAGGCCATCCATAGCACTCACACTTGTCTTGAGCATTTTAGAGTATCCACTTCAAGTTGTCTATGTACCATGTAAGCATCCAAGAAGTCCATAACCGCGGACCCGGCTATTCGAATAGATCATGTTAACCTTGCAGGGGTGTACTTCTTCACACACGCTCTCGCCACTTACCGCCATGTACACATCATGTATCTCGGCAACCTTCAAGCGGAAGCCTGGCGAGGGTGTCGGCCACGACCTGACTAACCACACAAGACTCTAGCCCAGGTTTATCGCCTATTCGGGTTCCATCCGCAAGGAGATCCGGCCGGGGTGTCGCTTACGGCCCCAAACGATGTGTACAGGGTTCCCGAGCCCACCATCCGGGTGCCACTCGGTACACCAGGCCACGTGTGCCTAGTCTGTCCCAAGCCCACCCTGCCGGGTGCCACTTGGTAGAAAAATAGCACTACCTACAAACACCAGAAACTAGTTGCGACTCCTGGACAGAGACCAAGTTGGTTAATAAGTCGAGAGGGGTCGAGTTACCGGAACCCAATGTGTGGTAGTATCGAGTCATTGGACAACATACATAGAACTCAGTGCTTAAGGACGGTTCCAGTGAGACAACCCACCATGTACTCCTACATGGCCTCTCACCGCTACCTTTACCAAATCGTGTTCACACACTTCACTCTCAGCATCAGAACATATCGTAACACTCCAATTCATTCCCAATGAACCAGACCTAACACAACTCTAAGCAATAGCAGGCATAGCATGGTAGGAACACAACAATGGCTTCAATCAACTCCTACACATGCTAGTGGGTTTCAACTATTTACTGTGGCAATGACAGGTCATGCAGAGGAATGGGTTCAACTACCGCAGCACAAAGTAGCAGATGAACCGTTGTTGTCCTAATGCAATAACTGAGAGCAGGAGCGAGAGAGTAGGGTTTTGTCGAAATGAACAAGGGAGTTTGCTTGCCTGGTAGATCAGCAAGGAAGGCACTGCTTCATAGATAGGCACTCTGGAACAGACTCCGGAGCAGGACCTATCGAGAAGGAACAGTGTCGGCAATCAAAACACAATCATATGCAACAATATGATGCATGAACATGGCATGTAGATGTGATGCTATATGAGCTAATGCAACTAGTAATCATTTGGTTTGAAGTCCATTTGAACCAAAGGTTCAAATGCATCTCCAAATTAAGCTCATATATATGCCATAATGTGTTTTCTCATATTCAGCATGTATAAGTTGGTTTGTCATGCATGAAACTAGTACAGATGGAAAGATTGCATTTTTCTGATAATTTTTCATATATAAATTATTTTAATCTGAGCTACGGTTGAATTGTTATGAATTTTTGAAGTTTAAAACAATTTCTGGAATTTTATGATTAAATTTAAATCCAGAAATCATATTATTGCGCCAGCATGACGTCATCACTACATCAGCGGTCAATTGCGGCTGGCTGGGGTCAAACCTGACGCGTGGGGCCCACACGTCAGTGACAGGGGTTAAACAGGGGGTTAATTTAATCCTAATTAAAAGTTAGTGGCGCTGGGGCCCACTGTCAGTGTCAGGGGGGTTAGTTAACGGTGATTAGCACTAAGCTAATCACTTGGCCGACGGGGCCCACGCGTCAGTGACCCTGGGGGGGTCAAACCCCAGGTCGAACAAGTCAAACCCGCCGGCGGTTAGTCACCGGCGAGGTCCGCGGCGTACATGTGCCCCGGGTTTCCTCTGTGGTGCTCCAAATGGCGTGCGGCTAGGTGCGTTGGAAAGCTAGCTCGATGGCGCGTCGGGCGGTGGCCGTGGCTGGGCCTGGGGTGGCCGGAGTCGACGGCGGCGAGCTCGGCTGCGGCCGCCGGAGTTCGGTCGTGCACGGAAACGCGGTTGGAGCTCGAAGGCGAGCGAAGCAAAGCGCTAGGGATGCTCTACGGGGCCTTACGAACTTGTTGGACTCGCCAGGGTGACCAAATGGTCACCGGAGCTGCGTCGACGGCGAGCTCGGCGACGGCGGAGGTTCGGCCGTGGTGGGGAACGGAGTTACGGCGCGGGAACGAGGGGGAGAAGAGAGGGGAACGGTGGCGGAGCTCACCGCGGTTGCAGCGGGCGTCGAAGCGGGTTCGGGGACGCACTGGAGACGGCGAATCGACGGCGATGGTGGTCGGAGCCCGAGGAGGAAGACGATGGCGACGGCGGCTCCACAGGGCGTCCGGCGTCTTGTGGCTTGATGGAGAGCTTCAGGGCGAGGGGCGGAGCTCCTGCGCGTGTCGGGGAGGCGAGGGGAGGCCGGTGGCGGCGGCTATGGCGAACGGCGGCGACCGACGCGTTCGGACACGAGAGAGAGAGAGCGAGGGAGAAGGGGAAAAGCACGGGAGAGAGGGGGGTGAGGCCAGGGGATCGGGGCGGCACCGAGAAGAAGCAACGCGACGTCGCGCTGGCAGGGCAGGCAGGCAGGCGAGCTGGTGGCATGGCGCGGTGGCGCGTGCGTGCGCCGGGCACGCTCCCCTCCCTCTGTCGAGGACGAAGACGACAGAGGAGGAGGCGGGCTGGGCCGCCTGCTGGCTGGGCCGGCCTGCTGCGGCTGGGCTGCACAGGGGGAGCCCCAGGTAAGCTTCTCCTCTTTATTTCTGTTTTCTATATTTTCTGACATTTGTTTTTGATTTAATAAAATACTAAATCAACTTATTACCTTATGCCAATTTTTGCAGGAGCTAGATATATTATTCCAGAGCTCCTTTATAAATGGCATAATTTTTGGACCATATTTCATATATATAACAATATATATCCAAAGCAAATAATTATCGGATAAATCCAAATGGCCAAAATTAAATATCCATGAGCTCCTAAAAATATTGGTTTGATTTTTATCTCTGTCCAATATTTTCAGAGGGCAACATGAGCATTTTCTTGGACCCTTTTGGAGAAATTTTTATTTGGGTCATTTTCAAAAATGATTCTGAGGGTTCCACCAATCCTCATTTCAAATTTAAATGATATTTAAATATGATGCACAAATGGCTAGCTAGTCTAAGTCATACCAGACTAGGGATGTGACAACTCGCCCCCACTTGAAAGAATCTCGTCTCAAGATTCAGGGGTCGACGGAAAGAAAGTGGGGTACTCCAGTCGAAGACGATCTTCTCGCTCCCAAGTAGCTTCTCTCTCGGAATGATGAGACCACTGAAGTTTGAGAAACTTGATGTTCTGACGTCGAGTGACACGCTTTGCTTGATCAAGAATGCGAACCGGGTACTCTCGGTATGTGAGGTTATCTTGGAGATCAAGCGTTTGGTGGTCCACTCCGCGAATGGGATCCGAGAAGCAACGCCTGAGTTGAGAGACGTGGAAGACATCATGAACTCGAGAAAGATGTGGGGGTAGTTCCAACTGGTAGGCAACCTCTCCTCGTTTAGCGAGAATGCGAAAAGGACCAATGTAACGAGGGGCCAACTTGCCCTTGATACCGAAACGATGGGTACCCTTCAAAGGAGTAACCCGAAGGTAAGCCTTTTCGCCAACTTCATAAGTCATGTCCTTATGATGACGATCATACTGACTCTTTTGACGAGACTGGGCTGTTTTCAAATTCTCACGAATGATGCGAACTTGCTCTTCTGCCTCCTGGATCATGTCCGGTCCAAAGAATTGTCTTTCACCGGTTTCTGACCAGTTCAAAGGTGTTCGACATCTTCGTCCATAGAGAACCTCAAAAGGAGCTTTCTTGAGGCTGGATTGATAGCTATCGTTGTAAGCAAACTCGGCAAAAGGAAGACATTTCTCCCAATCCATACCGAATGAGATAACGCAAGCTCTAAGCATGTCTTCGAGAATTTGATTGACCCGTTCCACCTGACCACTCGACTGAGGGTGGAAAGCGGTACTGAAGGAAAGATGGGTTCCCATGGCAGTTTGGAAACTCTCCCAGAAATGAGAAGTGAAAAGACTGCCACGGTCTGAATTGATCTCTAGTGGAACACCATGAAGTGACACTATTCGAGAAATATATAAGTCAGCAAGCTGACTAGCAGTGATACTTTCCCGAACAGGAAGGAAGTGAGCCACTTTGGAAAGACGATCAACGACTACGAAGATAGCGTTATTCCCTTTCTTGGTCCTGGGAAAGCCGGTGATGAAGTCCATACCAGCTTTATCCCATTTCCATTCAGGAATAGCTAAAGGCTGAAGGGTGCCAGCAGGCCTTTGATGCTCTGCTTTAACGCGACGACAAACGTCACATTTAGCAATGAACTCAGCAATTTCTCTCTTCATCCTAGTCCACCAGAACTTCTGGCGTAGGTCCTGATACATCTTAGTACTACCGGGATGAATCGTGAGAGGAGATTCATGCGCCTCCTTAAGAATCAATTGTCGAAGATGTTGCTTCTTGGGGACCACCAGGCGGTTCCCAAAGAAAACAACACCTCGATCATCTATAGAGAAACTACCAGCAATACCCTTGGCAATGTTTCTCTTGATCCGGGTAATCCCCGTATCATGCTTCTGGGCTTCTATGATAAGATCCACAAGGGTAGGTTTCACCACCAAGGCAGAAAGGAATCCGTGAGGAGCAATGTGAAGATTAAGCTTACAGAATTCCTCATGGAGAAGTGGTTGGCCTTGCTGCAACATGAGATTGTTGCAATAGGATTTACGGCTTAGAGCATCAGCCATGACATTGGCTTTGCCTGGGGTGTAGGTAATCCCTAGATCATAATCTGTGATCAACTCCAACCAACGTCTTTGCCTAAGGTTTAGGTCTGGTTGGGTGAAGATATACTTGAGACTCTGGTGATCGGTGTAGATCTCGCAACGTTTACCAAGAAGGTAATGTCGCCAGGTCTTGAGTGCATAGACTACGGCTGCAAGCTCTAGATCATGTGTAGGATAATTCTCCTCATGTGGATGCAACTATCGAGATGCATAGGCAATCACATGACGATCCTGCATAAGAATGCAACCTAGTCCCTGTCGTGAGGCGTCGCAGTAGATAATAAAGTCTTTAGTGAAATCCGGTGGCACAAGTATGGGAGCAGAAGACAGGCGTCTTTTCAGTTCCTGAAAACTGTACTCACACTGTGGGGACCACTCGAACTTTTTATCTTTCTTGAGAAGTTCCATGAGGGGTTTGTCTACTTTGGAGAAGTTTTCAACAAAGCGGCGACAATAGCTGGCTAGGCCAAGGAAACTCCTAACTTGTTTAACGGTCTCAGGTGGAGTCCAATCGAGAATGGCTTGAACTCTCTCGGGATTGACAGCAATGCCCTTACCAGAGATTACGTGGCCTAAGTAGGTCACTTCTGGCAACCAAATTTCACACTTGGAGAACTTGGCATAAAGGCGGTGTTCTCTGAGTTTTTCTAACACAAGTCTAGGATGTTCGGCATGCTCTTCCTCGTTCTTCAAGTAAATAAGAATGTCATCGAGGTAAACCACGACGAACTTATCTAAGTACTCCATGAAGATCGAGTTCATCAAGCGGGAGAATGTGGCTGGAGCGTTGGTTAGGCCAAAGGACATGACGGTGTACTCGTACTGGCCATAACGAGTGACAAAAGCTGTCTTGGGAATGTCCCCGTTTCTGATTTTGATTTGGTGGTATCCTAACCTCAAATCCATCTTGGAGAAGACTGAGGATCCAGCGAGCTGATCATACAGGTCGTTGATCCTGGGGAGCGGATACTTGTTCTTTATCGTGACCAAATTAACGGGACGATAATCTACATCCATCCGGTCCGTACCGTCTTTCTTCTTAACAAAGAGGACGGGGCAAGCCCAAGGAGAAGAACTAGGACGGATGAAACCCTTTTGCAAGGACTCATCAAGTTGTTTCTTAAGCTCGGCTAGTTCTAAGGGTGCCATCTTGTAAGGTCTCCGGGAGATTGGAGCTGTTCCTGGGATAAGATCTATGACGAACTCTACATCTCTGTCAGGTGGAACACCTGGCAGTTCCTCTGGAAAGACATCCGGAAAGTCACGGACTACCGGGATATCTTCAAGGTCTGGAAGAGGGCTGGCATTAAGAGAATAGAGCTGACGCTTTGCAACTCTAGTGGAGACGGTGACTATCTTGCCAGATGGGTGTGTAAGCTGAACAGATCTTGTGTAACAATCAATCTTGGCATGATGAGCTGTCATCCAGTCCATACCCAAGATGATGTTAATATCTGAGGACTTGAGGGCTACAAGTGATGCAAGGAATACAAGTCTATCAACAAGGATTTCGTTACCATGGCTGATTCTGGTGGTCTGCCATCTAGACCCTGGGGTTTGGATTTCAAGCAGAGTTGGCATATCACAAAATGACATGTCGTGCAAACGAGCATAGCCTTCAGAAATGAAGGAGTGAGATGCCCCAGTATCGAATAGAACTGATGCTGGGTGACAATTGACAAGGAGTGTACCAAGAACGACATCTGGATCATCATGAGCGTCTTTAGCTGAGACGTGATGCACACGTCCACGTTCAGTGGGAACTGACTTGACACTGATCATCTTGCGTGATGGCTTAATACAGCCAACAGTCTTCTCGGGCTGGGGTGGAGCATAACTAGTCTGAGAGCAATCACGTGCATAGTGTCCTGGCTTCCCGCATGTGAAGCAAGTCCCTGAGGTTGGGCGTGGACCCGCACTGACAAGCGGTCTACCAGTAGGCAAGGGTGGAACATACGACTGAGCTGGGGAAGGCACCACATAGGATGGCCTCGGTGTATATCCGGAAGGAAGAGCGGAGTTTGGAACCCAAATCCGGCGCTTCTGGGAACTAGAGCCAGAGGAGGATCCCAAATCACGGGTGTGCTTACGAGACTCCTCGTAAGTGAGCTGAGCTGTCTCTGCATTAATGGCTTTGTTCACAAGGGCTTGGAATGTATCACAATGATGCAGGTGGAGATCACGGCGCAACTTGTGGTTGAGACCCTTTCGGAACCTAGCCTGCTTCTTGGCGTCCGTGGACACTTCTTCTGTGGCATAACGGGCGAGGTTCTCGAACTCTCTGCTGTAAGCATCAACAGCCATCTTATTCTGGGTGAAACTACAGAACTCTTCTCTCTTGCGATCAATGAGGGCCTGGGGAATGTGATGCTCGCGAAAAGCCTCAGTGAAATTCTTCCAGGTAGGAATCTGGCCAGCTGGAAACAAAGCCTCATAGTTCTGCCACCAAAGACTAGCAGGACCTTCCAGGTGGTATGTGGCATAAGTGACCTTGTCATCTTCAGCTACGCTCGCGGAAAGCAGCTTATGAGTGATGCTACGGAGCCAGTCATCTGCATCGAGTGGCTCGATGGAATGATGAAAGGTAGGTGGGTGCAAGCGAATGAAATCATGAATGGTAGCAGACCCTTTGAACTGATGTGCAGTGTTCTCCTCGATACGTGCCAACAAACGGTTAGACTCACGCTTGTTCCTCTCCATCTCTAGCATGAACTCTGTCAACGAAGGCTGGTCGGGAGGATCCTCATCCCTACCATCTCCGTGGTTCTGGCTATGAGCAACGGAACTTCGCTTAGCTGATGACATCCTGAGAGACGAACCAAGGACGGAGTCAGCATCAACTATGGACTGTAGAATGTAGGACAAGGAATTAGTATCTCTCGAACTCCTAGGGAAAATTCAGGCAGCATAACGGCAGTAAAATGCTCAGAATGAGACATCCTACTAAAAATGGGGTGGTAACATACTCATCATCATCACTCAAAGTTCTGAGATAGTACTAAACAGACTACACCGGAAGTACTCGAAAACTGGGGTATGACTCTGATCAACCAATCCTAAGGGACTACGGAGTAGTAACACATGATCCTGATAGACGGAAGAGAAGCCTAGTTCCTTAATCCCGTCGGAAAGATAGGATGACTCAGATCAGAAGGTCATGAGGTATAAGGAGTAAAAAGAGCCTTACGTTCCAACCCACAATCAATTCCCTTACATAACTAAAGATTTTCTATACTCAACTTCGACCGATATGGCTTGGTAATCCTACAGGCAGTCAGGCTCTGATACCAGTGCTGTCAGGACCCCGACTCAATGCCACATCGATCTAGCATGTAACACCTCATATCACTTTGCGGCCTCACGCACGGTATCCCCACGGGTGTCGCCTTACCTTTGCCCGGGACCGTTTGCGCATTTTGGCACACGTATATGATGGTGTCGCTAGCATCCATATGATAAAGAGCCCGGGCTGACATGGCTAGTCGTAAACCCAAAGTGGCACTAACTTACAGGGACAGGCATCCATGACCCAGCATCGAACGTGTCGGTCATCAACGAGTGAATCCAGGCTGTAGCACTGGGCTAACAGGACTCCGGTGAACCGGGCTGTAGCGGGCTAGCAGGACTCCGGTATTCATCGCGTGACATTTCCCCGAAGGGACAGACACATGATCGAAGAAGGACACATGCCGGCCTGCCTAAGTGTTCCGGAGCAGTAGCAAGCTACCAGGGCTCAGTGGAAGCACTAGGAGACAGTTCCCGGTAAGAGAGGCTACTAAGAATAAACAACTAGATAGTCAGATCCCACACATAGCAATACACATTACACGTACGCATAACATGCAAGTATGTGCTGTACAACATGGTATCACAGCATAACTCAACAATCATATAGATAAAGGCTCAGAAGAGCCATCATAGCATTTATTGCAAACAGGGGTCACAAAACCCATCATACAGAGCATACAAGCAACAAGCGGAAGCATTACATGTCTGGGTACAGACATCTACAAATGAAAAAGGCTGAAGAGCCTGACTATCTACAACATCCGATCAAGATCGTAGCTGAGGTACTAGCTACTAGTCGAAGTCCACGAGAACACTAGTAAGACCGAAGTCTCCGCTGCAAAAACATAAATAAAGCAACATGAGTACAAAGGTACTCAGCAAGACTTACATCAGATCCTATCATACATGCATTTGTATCAAGAGGGTAATGTGGGGTTTAGTTGCAGCAAGCCAGCTTTGACTCTGTGGCTATCCTGTTCTACGACTACCAGAAACTCTGGAGGTGAGACAACGTACACGAGTCCACTAATCACCATACAATACACTACTATGGATTCATCCCCGTCTCCCTACGAGAAGGCCATCCATAGCACTCACACTTGTCTTGAGCATTTTAGAGTATCCACTTCAAGTTGTCTATGTACCATGTAAGCATCCAAGAAGTCCATAACCGCGGACCCGGCTATTCGAATAGATCATGTTAACCCTGCAGGGGTGTACTTCTTCACACACGCTCTCGCCACTTACCGCCATGCACACATCATGTATCTCGGCAACCTTCAAGCGGAAGCCTGGCGAGGGTGTCGGCCACGACCTGACTAACCACACAAGACTCTAGCCCAGGTTTATCGCCTATTCGGGTTCCATCCGCAAGGAGATCCGGCCGGGGTGTCGCTTACAGCCCCAAACGATGTGTACAGGGTTCCCGAGCCCACCATCCGGGTGCCACTCGGTACACCAGGCCACGTGTGCCTAGTCTGTCCCAAGCCCACCCTGCCGGGTGCCACTTGGTAGAAAAATAGCACTACCTACAAACACCAGAAACTAGTTGCGACTCCTGGATAGAGACCAAGTTGGTTAATAAGTCGAGAGGGGTCGAGTTACCGGAACCCAATGTGTGGTAGTATCGAGTCATTGGACAACATACATAGAACTCAGTGCTTAAGGACGGTTCCAGTGAGACAACCCACCATGTACTCCTACATGGCCTCTCACCGCTACCTTTACCAAATCGTGTTCACACACTTCACTCTCAGCATCAGAACATATCGTAACACTCCAATTCATTCCCAATGAACCAGACCTAACACAACTCTAAGCAATAGCAGGCATAGCATGGTAGGAACACAACAATGGCTTCAATCAACTCCTACACATGCTAGTGGGTTTCAACTATTTACTGTGGCAATGACAGGTCATGCAGAGGAATGGGTTCAACTACCGCAGCACAAAGTAGCAGATGAACCGTTGTTGTCCTAATGCAATAACTGAGAGCAGGAGCGAGAGAGTAGGGTTTTGTCGAAATGAACAAGGGGGTTTGCTTGCCTGGTAGATCAGCAAGGAAGGCACTGCTTCATAGATAGGCACTCTGGAACAGACTCCGGAGCAGGACCTATCGAGAAGGAACAGTGTCGGCAATCAAAACACAATCATATGCAACAATATGATGCATGAACATGGCATGTAGATGTGATGCTGTTTGAGCTAATGCAACTAGCAATCATTTGGTTTGAAGTCCATTTGAACCAAAGGTTCAAATGCATCTCCAAATTAAGCTCCTATATATGCCATAATGTGTTTTCTCATATTCAGCATGTATAAGTTGGTTTGTCATGCATGAAACTAGTACAGATGGAATGATTGCATTTTTCTGATAATTTTTCATATATAAATTATTTTAATCTGAGCTACGGTTGAATTGTTATGAATTTTTGAAGTTTAAAACAATTTCTGGAATTTTCTGATTAAATTTAAATCCAGAAATCATATTATTGCGCCAGCATGACGTCATCACTACATCAGCGGTCAACTGCGGCTGGCTGGGGTCAAACCTGACGTGTGGGGCCCACACGTCAGTGACAGGGGTTAAACAGGGGGTTAATTTAATCCTAATTAAAAGTTAGTGGCGCTGGGGCCCACTGTCAGTGTCAGGGGGGGTTAGTTAACGGTGATTAGCACTAAGCTAATCACCTGGCCGACGGGGCCCACGCGTCAGTGACCCTGGGGGGGTCAAACCCCAGGTCGAACAAGTCAAACCCGTCGGCGGTTAGTCGCCGGCGAGGTCCGCGGCGTACATGTGCCCCGGGTTTCCTCTGTGTTGCTCCAAATGGCGTGCGGCTAGGTGCGTTGGAAAGCTAGCTCGATGGCGCGTCGGGCGGTGGCCGTGGCTGGGCCTGGGGTGGCCGGAGTCGACGGCGGCGAGCTCGGCTGCGGCCGCCGGAGTTCGGTCGTGCACGGAAACGCGGTTGGAGCTCGAAGGCGAGCGAAGCAAAGCGCTAGGGATGCTCTACGGGGCCTTACGAACTTGTTGGACTCGCCGGGGTGACCAAATGGTCACCGGAGCTGCGTCGACGGCGAGCTCGGTGACGGCGGAGGTTCGGCCGTGGTGGGGAACGGAGTTACAGCGTGGGAATGAGGGGGAGAAGAGAGGGGAACGGTGGCAGAGCTCACCGCGGTTGCAGCGGGCGTCGAAGCGGGCTCGGGGACGCACTGGAGACGGCGAATCAACGGCGATGGTGGTTGGAGCCCGAGGAGGAAGACGATGGCGACGACGGCTCCACAGGGCGTCCGGCGTCTTGTGGCTTGACGGAGAGCTTCAGGGCGAGGGGGCGGAGCTCCTGCGCGTGTCGGGGAGGCGAGGGGAGGCCGGTGGCGGCGGCTATGGCGAACGGCGGCGACCGACGCGTTCGGACACGAGAGAGAGAGAGCAAGGGAGAAGGGGAAAAGCACGGGAGAGAGGGGGGTGAGGCCAGGGGATCGGGGTGGCACCAAGAAGAAGCAACGCGGCGTCGCGCTGGCAGGGCAGGCAGGCAGGCGAGCTGGTGGCGTGGCGCGGTGGCGTGTGCGCGCGCCGGGCGCGCTCCCCTCCCTCTGTCGAGGACGAAGACGACAGAGGAGGAGGCGGGCTGGGCCGCCTGCTGGCTGGGCCGGCCTGCTGCGGCTGGGCTGCACAGGGGGGAGCCCCAGGTAAGCTTCTCCTCTTTATTTATGTTTTCTATATTTTCTGACATTTGCTTTTGATTTAATAAAATACTAAATCAACTTATTACCTTATGCCAATTTTTGCAGGAGCTAGATATATTATTCCAGAGCTCCTTTATAAATGGCATAATTTTTGGACCATATTTCATATATATAACAATATATATCCAAAGCAAATAATTATCGGATTAATCCAAATGGCCAAAATTAAATATCCATGAGCTCCTAAAAATATTGGTTTGATTTTTATCTCTGTCCAATATTTTCAGAGGGCAACATGAGCATTTTCTTGGACCCTTTTGGAGAAATTTTTATTTGGGTCATTTTCAAAAATGATTCTGAGGGTTCCACCAATCCTCATTTCAAATTTAAATGATATTTAAATATGATGCACAAATGGCTAGCTAGTCTAAGTCATACCATACTAGGGATGTGACATGCCCCGACTCTTAACTCAACCATAGCAGGAACAGTGGGTGGTGCTGGTGCGTCAGCAAACGAACCAGACGCGGCTGGCCCCGTCATCCGCCCACTCAAGTTATCAGAGCTGGTCGCCACATTAATGACCCTTCTTGAGTTGCCCTTGACAACAGAGAATCTGGAAGAGAAATATGCCGAGGTATCCAACATCTATGTGCAGATGGCTAAAGCTCAGGAGGACATCAATGCTAAGAGTGCTCGCATGGCACAGTTATAGACACATATTCAATGAGAAACAGAGGGCTTGAGAGCAGAGGCTTAGCGCCTGGGTCTTCATCAGCATGCTTTTGAGGCAGTTCATAGGAGACACCATGAGACTCACCTCCCCCAGACTTTGAGGGAATATGCTTATTCAACACGTCTACACCAGGTGCAGGGCCGAGCACTCTTAAGACACCGGTTATACCCTAGTTGAACCGGGTCATCTGTCGAATTCAGGGCTCCGCAGACCCAAGAAAGGTTCAAACTCAGGGGCGTGTGCGAAGAACTCAACCTCTCAAGCTGATCCACTCGCTGCTCTCACGGCCTAGCTCGATGAACAGGAAGGAAACGGGCATGGCGGTTTAACCAGGTTCGGGCCACCTTGCGGTGTAAAACCCTACTCTTGCTTTGTGGTGGATTAGCCTCGCGGGGGGCTGAGGATGAACTAGTACAAGGGGAAGAACAGCCTCAGGAGGCTTGTTCTTATGATGAGCTCTAGGGATTCGGTCTCGGGGGGTCCAATCTCTCCAGGACTCGATCCCCTTCAATGGTGGTGGCTAGGCCATATTTATAGTGGCATCGGTCCTCTTCCCTCGAAACTTAGGCATGAAGGGATCCCATAGTAGCCAATTTTGAAAGGGGACAAGTAGTACAATTGATCTTGATGAAAGGTGGTCTTCACCTACAAAGCTTCTGATCGTGACGTCGTGGTGGGCTCGACGATGACATCCATCCTGCTGTTTTGGCGGTCCTGGTCTTGTTGCACGCAAACGACAACCTTTGGCTGATTCCTTGGGACTCCACACCTGCGCTTGCCTCCTTTGCACCAAAGAGGAAACCTGCCAGTCTACGCCCGCTGGCACGCGCCTGGCCTTGGTCATCATGGCTGATGTCACCTCAGCCTCATGAGGTGAGGGCTTGCATAAAATTCTCCGCTCCTCCGGAGGCCGCCTGGGGAGGCTACTCCTTCAGGAACTCTTGCTGTTGTCCACCTCGCGAGGCTTGGCCCCTCGCGAGGGTCTTGTCTTGTCGTTGCTGAAGATGGGACATACCAGGCCATCGATGGAGCCACTTCGTGGGCCACAGGCAGGCAAGTCTGGGTACCCCGGTTCCCAGAACACCGATATTAGCCCCCGGGCCCAAGGCGCACTGGTACTTTGCTTCGAGGCAAAGCCAAAGGGCAAGTGCGGAACACCGCGGGCCCCAGTTTCCTATGGACCGGGTCGGCGCATGGCACTTGATAAGACGTGGGCGCCTCTGCTTCCCCATGCTGCCTCAGCAACCGTCCGACTTGATGACTGCCTACTGCATGCTGAGGAAGCCATCATTACTCGAGATCGTGAGAGGCCGACGATTTACCTCCCTTCGGCTATAAATGGGGGGAGTGGGCGGAGCCCCCTGCCCATCTTTATCTTCTCACCCCTTGCTTATCCTTTCTCTCGCTCCACCACCTCACTAGAGTATCCATGGCGCCGACGAGGAGGTTCTTGGTCGCGGGCCCCAAAGGAGGGACCAGACTCGTCCCCTCCAAAGAGGGGCGGCGGACGCCCCCGCAAGTATGCTGATCGCAAGTATGGGCGTCCTCCCTCAAAGGTTGGCGCTGCCTCTAGCGGTCTTGGGGGCACGTCCTCCTATGGCAGAAGCCGCTGCGGTTAGGGGAGCCGCTGTGAGGAGGCAAGGCGCGCGGTGGCCATCCGGCCACCACGGTCACGGTCCCACTCAACCAACGCTCCCCGCAGTTCGTGGTGTTGGCGGAGAGGCCCGCAAGCGCTTGGCTTCGTCTCCCACGCTTCTTCGCGAGTGCGTTGCCGGCCGGCGGACCTGCTTCTAGCTTCAGGCCAATGGCTGCTACAGCAAGGCTTCAAGGGTAGAGGCCGAGGTCACGGCGACCGGCAACGTGTTCCTGAACTGCAGGTGGCAGTCGTTTGCCTGCGCACGGGACCTACGCGGGAGGTGCACCCTCCACTTCAGGTACAATGGTGTCGTGACCCTCTATGTGAGGATCTTCGGGGAGGAGGGCCCATGCGTAGGGTGCTTCCCGGAGGGCAACAGCAATGATGACGGTGATGATGATGGAGGACAAAGGGGCGGCATCGTCATTGGTGGTCACCTCGCCCTTGGTGATGATCGTGCTGCCTCTAGCAGTGGCGGCTTCTCCTCCGCGAAAAGCACTAGTGATGATGACTCCGACGAGCCGCCGTGTTGCCGAGCCCGGACCAGGAGGGGAGACGAGATGCATCGCTGCCACGCCCCGGTGAAGCGGGAGGAGGGTTCTGAGTGAGCCAGGGAGCTGCTAGGGCCGGGCCTTAGGAGCTGCCATCGTTGTGCCCTTGCTTTTGTTCTTTTCTTTTTGCTGCAAGAAAGAAGAGGTAGGAGGCCGTACTAGGGTGTGTAATGGACTATGGCACTTGCGCCATTATGTTATTATTTCTATGCTTCCTCCTGATACTCGTGTTGCCATTGATTGTGGTTGGGATAACTCATCTTAGGGTTCCTGTGATGAACTTCCGTGCCACAGGAGCGCTCCTTGTCGAGAGGTGACCCAGTGGTCACCAGGCCTCAGGAGGGGGCCCTTGCAGCTGTAGGACTAGGAGGTCCCAGAGGCGCAGTGCCTGCGAGCTTGTTTGAGAGTGTCGCGTGAGGACATATACGCCACATGGCCAGGGACTGAGGCTTTGGCGAGGTGTGTTCGCAGGAAAGCCCGAAGCGCACACACCTGCCCATCCCCCGCGTGCGGAACGCGCGAGGAGGAGCGATGTGCAACTACCACTCCTCCTAAGGCAAGGCCTGAGAGAAAGAACAAGGCAAGAAGAAAAAATTCCCAACCCTCAAAAAGAGACGTTGAAACTCCAAATTCTATTCAAGAAGTCACAAATCAAATAAAGAAAGCAAGCAAAAGAGCAGCCACGTCTAACACCTATGCTAGTCTTCTCACCAACACTGAGCTAAGTGCTTCCACTAGGACGTGGGTGGGAGCCCCTGTGAGGCCCAATCGCGACGCTCAGGAGACTCCGGGGCATGTACAACCCCAACTAATTATTATGTGAGAGGGTCATGAGCGGAGACCTTCACCGGCATGGAGCCTTCTTTACGGGTAGAACTTCCGGAGGTGCTAGATGTTCGAGGCGTTCTGGATGGGGACCCCGTCCTGCATATCCAGGCGCACGGTGCCAGGCCTGGAGACACGGGCGATCCTGGACGGGCGCTCCCACATGGGGGAGAGCTTGTGAAGCCCTTCCCTTGAGGGCACCCACCTTAGGACAAGGTCACACACCTCGAGGGTCCTGGAACGGATCTTGTAGCATTGGTACCACCGCAACGCCTGCTGGTACCTCACAGCTCGGAGCGAGGCTTGGCGACAATGTTCCTCTCCTAACACGAGGTCCATCCCCCGTGAGGCGTCCTAATGCGCCTCGTCGAATGCTATGACCCGTGGGGAGTGATGCCTGACCTCGTGAGGGAGGACCACCTCAGCTCCGTAGAGGAGGAAGAACGGGGTCTCGCCTGTAGGCTTGGTCATGGTGGTGCGGACGGACCACAGCACGGACGGGAGTTCATCGAGCCAACCCTTGCCGCGGGCCTCGAACTTCTCCTTGAAGCTACTTGCCTTGAGGCCCCTCAAGATCTCCGCATTGGCGCGCTTGGCCTAGCCATTGCTCCACGAGTGCGCCACCGAAGTGTAGCATATATGCACCCAAAGGTTAACACAATATGTTTTAAAGAGGTTTCTTGTGAACTGGGAGCCATTGTCGATGATGATGCGGTTAGGCACCCTGAAGCGCCTCACGAGGCCCTTGATGAACTTGACCGCATAGCCAGCTAGGATGGTGCGAACAGCTTCCACCTCCGCCCATTTGGTGAACTTGTCAATGGCGATGTAGAGGTAGCGGTAGCCCCCGAGCGCTTGAGGAAACGGGCCCAAGATGTCCAAACCTCATACCCCAAATGGCCATGAGAGCGGGATGGTCTGGAGGCCCTAGGCAGGCTGGTGGATCTGCTTAGCATGGATTGACAGGCTTCACAATATCTTACCAATTCAGCGGTGTCGTTGAGCATCGTGGGCTAGTAGAACCTGCTGCGGAATGCCTTTCCCACGAGAGTGCGTGATGAGGAATGATGCCAGCAATCCCCACCATGAATGTAGGCCAGCAGCTCGTGCCCCTGCTCCTTGGAGATGCACCATAGGGAGACGTTGTTTGGGCACCTTCGGTAGAGCTCGCCATCCTGGATGCAGTATGCGGTGGCCTGGTAGGCCACCCGCTCTGCATCCTCTTCCGTCTCCGGCAGGGTGCCCTGAAGCATGTATGCCTTGAATTTCTCGGTCTAGCACCCCTCCTGAGGGTCGAGCGCAAGGAGCATACTGGCCCCTAAACCCGGGCCACAGGCTGGGGCGCCCATGGTGGGTGCCGCGGGCAGTTCCTCCCGAGGTAGCACCGGCTTGGGAACGGGGTTGGGGGGTAGGGGGAGCTGTCGACGGCCTGAAGAGCCGCTCCTCGAAGACACCAAGCTCCTGGGGGAGGCAACGGGACGCCCTCTTGGAGATGTCGTCCGCCTCCTTGTTCGTGCCACGTGGTATGTGCTGCAACTTCAAACCTAAGAAGTGCTTCTCAATTTTGCGTACCTCCTCAAGGTATGCCTCCATGTGCTCATCTTTCAGCGTGTACTCCTTGTTGGAGAAGTTGAAGAGGAGGTGGGAGTCACCCCTGATGGTGAGGCATCTGACCCCCAGGGTAATCGCGCCCTTGAGCCCGGTGATCAGGCCCTCAAATTTGGCAATGTTGTTGGGACCTTCTTGTCATGCTGGAAGCAGAGCTGCACGACATAGTAGAGCTTGTCTTGGGCGGGCGAGAGGAGCATGGCTCCAGCTCATACGCCTTCTCGTGCGAATGCGCCATCGAAGAACATGACCCAGCCTTGAGGTGATTCATCTCCCGGGGGAAGAGAGCAGTCCTCATCCACTTCTTGGCTTGGTGCGCTAGTCCATTCAGCCAGAAAGTCAGCGAGGGTTGCGCCCTTGATGACTCCAGTGGTGCTGAATTCTAGCTGGAACACCTTCAACTCAATATTCCATTCGGCGACCCTTCCTGCGGCGTTGGGGCTTTGGAGCACCCTCTCCAGGGGGTAAGCTGAGACGACCTTGATAGGGTGGCCTCGGAAGTAGTGGCGTAGCTTCTTGGAAGCGACGAGGAGTGCAAGGAGGAGCTTCTGCGGCATGGGGTAACATTCCCGTGCGTCACGCAGTACAGTGCTAACAAAGTAAACGGGATGCTCGACGAGGGATGAAGTGTCCGCCGAGTTTTGTTCCTCTTGAGGTAATGGAGCCTCTGGAGGCCCGTC